>NC_034438.1:70291404-70299769 GCF_002078875.1 Numida meleagris
TGAGAGGCTGTCCCCGTCGGCAGGATTCCTGTGCTGAACTGCCCCTCCCGCAAGGCCCAGGCCGGGGGCCCTAGGACCAGTAGTCACAGTTCTGCGTCGTGGCACGCAGCACAGCTTCCTTGCCTGCTGCTCCTGCCCTCACGGCCGATTGCGGCCTCTCGCTCTCGGGAGCCGCACAAAACGCACGTGCTTCCCACCTTCTTCCTCAGCCTTGTGAGGAAAAAGGCCTCGTGGCAGGGATGCCCCCAGGCTGGAGTGACTGCGCTGAGAGTGCAGGCCTTGCTCGACTTGCTCCTTGTGCTTCTGTCTCTGGGCGAGCGCTATGCTTGGGAAAGGGCACTTTGGGAGGTGACAGGCCCTGCGACTCCTCTCTCGCCCGGGACACAGCAGCCCGTCTCCAGGGGAAAAGAGCCGGGGAGATGGGGACGACTGGCGAAGCTCTCACTTGGTCAGCACTCCCACGCCTGTGTGGTAGCTCTCAGTGCTCATAAGCACTTGAGAACCAAGGACAACTCCAGAAGAGGAGAGAAACAAAAGGAATGTCTCATGGCTCTGATTGGACAAGTGCCTGTATGCACAGTTAAGAAGTGTTTGTGGAATACCTTGCTGACATGTAAAGGTGGATGGGAGAGCTAAGAATAGAAGCTTGTGAATGTATGTAAGTGTTGTGAGAACTTGTAATAAACGATTTGGATCGTTCACATCTGAGTCCGTGCCTGGTTGCCACAGTGCAGAATTCCCTTTGCCACTCTCAGGGAAGAGTGGTCTCTCCTAGGCGCCATCTGTGAATCTACTGAGCTGTCTTCAACAAGTCTTAAACAGCAGGTAGACGTGACAGGCCACATGCAGATCAGTCTCAAAGCGATGTGCCTTAACACAGGACTTCAGGAATCTTCTCTTCGCCGCTGTGCGTCTGCATGTGCTTGCACAGGCCTTTCACCTGCGTGCTGGCACACCTGAAGTAATACAGCCACCAATGGTCCATTAAACATCTCTTTTCACATTCCTGTTACCATAGGTACGGAGCACTCGGGGGCAACGTGTCCAGCTCCACTGGCACATGTGTGCTTACGTGATGCATGTAAACAGTAACAGCCACGGACCCGACAATGCTGAGGCTAGGGAAGATCTTGCCCCCTCCCTCTGGGCCCCACAGAATACTTCTGAACCTCTCTTGATGAATGTTAGGACGTGACAACTGTAAAGCCCACTACGGATACAAATGTCACCTTTTTTCTGAGCCATCTACTTCAGTGTTAGAGTACTGCACCTATGGAAAACAAACACCTACTTCCCACCTAAGTCTTCCTCACACGATTTCCCAACCGTGGCACAAGAAAAACCTGGAATTACAGAAGTGCTGACAGAAGGGCTCTCGAGATCTCCCGTTCAAACTCAGACTAGAACTGTCTCCAACACTAGATCAGGGCAGCCCTGGCTTTGTCCTGCCAAGGCTTGGAGGTCACCCTGAGGTTGGTGACCACGCAGTTCCCTCAGATCTGTCCCAGCGCTCCACCAGGAGCTTGCTCCAAGGCAAGAATGTTCCTCGTCTCCCAGCTGGACCTCCCACAGGCCAGGTACCACTGCAACTCATGCTGCTGACCCTTGCTCTGTGGAGCCTGACTGCGGAGAATGCTTTGGCTCTGATTGCCCTTCAGACAGCTGAGGGCTTTGCCGCACTGAGCAAGCCCAGCTCCTTCCACCTCATCTCACGGGCCACACATCCCGTCAGGGCCCTGCTGGATCCTCTCCCTTTTCTCCGTCTCCCTCTTGACCTGTCCCACCCTGGACACGGCATTTCAAATGCAGCCTGGAAAGGGATGGTAACTTCCCCAGCCCCACTCCTAATGAAGCCCAGAAATTACACCCCCTCTAATTTGGGTTGAGGATGTGAGGTCTGTGCCTCCTGCAAGTAATGCAAGGGCACACTTCTCTGTCCTGCTTGCTGACTGGGAGCCTGTTGGCTGCATCCACTCTGGGTGCAGGCTCCACCTGCATTCCCACCGGTGCCCATCACTTGCCCCCCGCTGCAGCAGGACCTGACACGTGGGGCACACAGGCCCTATGCCACCACAGCCTCCTCCAGCACACACCTTCATATCTGCTGCCTGGAGCAGCTGAAGGCCATACTTGTGCTCACCGATGAGATCGTTCTCTGTCACTACGCCCTCTCCCCTGGAGATGGTGCCATGGGTGCTGTGGGTGCAGCCCTGCCCGGCGCTCTGCCTCCACCTGCACCCCAGCCTGGCCACTGCAGAAGATGCTGTTGTTAGTGACAGATGCCAGCTGGCTGCACTGAAGGACTGCCGCCCCACTGCTGCAGTTGTTGTGAATGACATTGGCAATGATGTTGAGCGCTTCGCTGCTCTTGATGTGCATCCCATTAGCTGCCAGTGAGAGAAAGGGAGCACAAAATGAGTAACTTCAAGCCCTGCAAGATCGTTCCAGAGGGCAGAGAGTGTCTGCCGAGATAGAGCTCCTTCTGGTAGGCCAGCAGCAAAGGGTGGACATGCAGGCATGCCTGTTCCTGGGTCACCTCCACAGTACCAAAAAATAAAACAACCCCAATGCAATCTCTCTTTACTCTGTTCACTTCTCTCTTGGCTTTAGGCCTGCAGCTCCTATCTGCTGAGATCTGGAGGCTCTGCCAGGAAGATCAGAACTGTTTCTGTTCCTGAAAGCCACCGTGGTACTTCTGTCATGCCAGGACTTTCTGAGTGGGATCTTCAGGATCCATCAACAGCCGAACCTCCTCTGTGCAGCTCAGGCAGAACCGAATCTCAGAGCTGTGCTGCTCCTCATACCTCCTTCCTGGCTCAGTCACCAGCTCAGTGCACCCTCTCTCAAGTGTCAGGCACTGGAACAGGCTGCCAGGGAAGCGGTGGAGTCACCGTCCCTGGAGGTCTTCAAGAAAAGTGCAGATGTGGCACTGAGGGACATGGTTTGGTGGGGATGGTGGGAATGCGCTAACGACTGGACGTGGTGATCTCTGAGGTCTTTCCCAACCTTAATGATTTGGTGATTCTATGATTCTGCACAACACCCTATTTCCTGGAGCATGAGGAGAGCAGGGGACTGCCTGGCGAGGACCCCTCGCTCAGCTCCATTGTGACCGACGGTATTGAGCTCCACCAGTGCCACCCTGACGTGGGCCAGGAGGGGAATGGCTGTCACCATCTTCCTGGCAGAGCACAGCCACCCCGTGGATGCCGCCGTGGCTGATCTGGTTGTTGACAAGGAGCGGGAGGCTGGAGGACGCCATCCACACACCACAGCCCTTGTTCCCTGCGTCATGGGGAGGCACAGCCCGGTTACTCAGCAGTGCCTTGGGAGTCCGCGGTCCTGCCCCAAAATGGCTGCCACGTGGCTGTGTGAGGCAGGGAATACCTCTCACTGGACGTAGCAGCTAGCAGCACGTGACAGGGCTCCGGGCAGCCCCCTGGCCTGCCTTGGTCGTGCTGGGCCACCTCGAGTCCGTGAGCTCAGTGCCTCGGTTTCCCCACCCCCATTTTCTCCTGCCCCCTCTCTGGGGGCCTGAGGGTGTGGGACGGGATGGGTGCAGGGCTCATTTTGGTGGACCTGTGTGGCAGCCCTGCCTACCGCTAAGGGCAAAGCTGTCCTCTCCTCCACAAGATGGGGTTCCCTCCTGAGGAATGGCTGCTGAGCAAGGCAAAGCCCGGCCCTCCTGGAAAGCTCCCACCGCCTGCAACAGCGCCAAGCCGGGCAGCCTTCCTGGTCCCCAGGCCCTGTCTGTATCTTGTCATATCGGCCGTGCTATTTGCACATGCAGGACAGAGGACAGCAATTCAGTAACCTTTTCTTTTTTTAAAAAAGAAAAGTTAGATTTTGCTCCCCACCAGTAGGCCTGCCTACTTCCCACCTCCTGGTGGCTGCTGGGCTCCCCTACAGGCATGCAAGATGCATAGGCCTCCTATCTAGACTGATACACTGCACACTCACTGTTTCTTAATGCCTCTCTTTACACATGTTTATCTTTAATGCCTTGTTTACTTTTCTGGGGGGAAACAACTCTGTTCTGTGGATTGCAAAAGTATTTCATTGCCGTCATCAGGCTCACTTGCCAATGCCTCTTCCACATCCACACAGACATCAATAGGTTGAGCTCAAAGTCATCAGCACTTCTATGTAATCACTGCCTCCCTCTGTCATGGGTGTAAGGCAAAATGGAAAACCACTCATAACAGCAGAAAAAAAGCCCTCATTAACTGTGTTATCTCATTAACTAGACAGCATGGGACGGAGAAACTGGATTTCATGTGGCACATCGCTCCAGAGCAGTCCCACATCTAGGATGGGACGGAGATGAAAGGAATGATAATTTGGAGGACGTGCTGCAGGGCGCTGGTCAGAGCTGATCGGAGGGCTGAGCACCTCTGCTGCGAGAACAGGCAGAGGCAGCTGGGCTTGTTCAGTCTGGAGAAGGGAAGGTTCCAGGGAGACCTCACTGTCGCCTCCGGTACCTAGAGGGAGCGGATAAGGAGGAGGAAGAACTTCTTCTATTGTCTGATAGTGTCAGGACAAGGGGAATGGCTCTAAACTAAAAGAGGGGAAGTTTAGCTTAGTCGTTAGGAAGAAATTTTTCACCCAGAGGGCAGTGAGGGCCTGGCACTGCTGCCCAGAGAGGCGTGGGTTCCCCATCCCTGGGGGTGCCCCAGGCCACAGCTGGGCCCTGGGACCCTGAGCTGGTGGGGGGCACCCAGCCCACGGCAGGGGTGGAGCTGGGGGTGTGAGGTCCATTCCAACCCAACCAAGCGGCGATTCTATGATTCTAGGGAAGCTATGTTTCCTCGATCGGCAACAGAAATGACAGCTAGGAAATGCAAACTGGGGACTATTGTACCTGACATCACTCAAGAAACACGACAAGATAAATTTGGCAATCAAATGGACAGAACACTTGAGATAAATGAACTGGCATGAATGAATACTACTAATGAATATTCACTTGTGATGGCCATTATCAGGAGAACATCTACGCACATTTACTTACTATATCAACCTAGTCCTGCTTTCTGCTTTCCAAAACTAACAAAAACTACAGCCAGTCCCCGAACACTACAACTCAATAATTCCTTGCCAGTCCTTCTGGGAGTTTTCAAGGATAAAGAGCCAAAGCACAGGATCATAGAATCGTAGAATCAAGGAACCACAGGACCATAGAATCACAGAATCAGAATGGCGTGCGTTGGAAGGGATCCTAAAAAAAAGAACAGGGTGTGCAGGTAACAGTTCAGACCCAATGAGTTACGACCATGTTCAATTGGTCCAGCCAAGGACCCGTGCTAGAACCAGCGTCACCGGAAAAAGGCAAAAGGTGTTAGGAACTGGAGGCTACTTGCTGAGAGGCATCGAGGCAGCCATCTGCCGCCTGGATGATCTCTCTGCAGAGGTTTGCTGTCTGCCAGGCGCTCGCATTCACCAAGAGAATTCAAGAAGAGGCCAACAGGTCTGATAAAGACGGATGACAACTTTCCATTCCTTCTCCTTCAAGTCGGATCACGTGAGACCGTGTGCTCCCACCACCCCCTCCCCACCCCACACAGTTCATTCCCCAGCTTCCTCCTTTGGCCTGGCCAATATAGATCCCTTCCCCGGTGCCTAATCGTTGTTTAAGCTTTGTTAGCCTCACTGAGATTTTAGCTTAGACTGACTGCGCTTGTATGATCCTTAGACATAAACCGCTGACCAACTCTGCGAGTAGGAGTGGATTCAGCCGCACCTCGAGGCTCCTTGCCCCGAGGTTCCACGAGTTTACAAAGCAGCCTCGTGACTCAACAGGAGTGTTAAATCACTGCAGGATATCTAGACTGCATCAGTAATAGAGACAATATTTATTTTCTATTAGTAAATACAGTAAATTACACAGGCTTCTCTATTGCGAGTGAAGCTCATGGAGCACTGGCTTCCTTCAGCACCTCCACAGTGAAGCAAGAGGGCTGTGTCTCTTGGGGAAGCCCAGCGGAGGGGCTGACCAGGAGCACGTGCGGGGTGGAGGGCTGACCCCGAGGGCCGGAGCTGGGGTCAGCCCTGAGCACAGCTGCAGCAGCGCAGCCAGCCAGCTCTTGGGGCGTGCAGCCTCCTCTCTCACATGCTGAAGAGCCGAGAGCGCACAGCCTGCAGGCTGAATCCAGGGGCAGTCCTCAGGATCCGGACCGTTTCAGCCACCAGCGTGGAAACAGAAGGGCTGCCGGTGTCCTCCAAACTCCTCAGGGCTGACACGGAAGAGAACAGAGTGGAGGTCAGAGCCCACGTCTGAGCAAAGCAAGCCGGGGAACCCTCCTGCCGAGGCCACCCCACACAGCTCTTCCCAGGGCCAGCAGGGAGACGGCGGGATCAGCTGCAAAGGGGCTGGCAGCAAATGCTCCTTGCTTCGCCCGTACTGCCCGTTGTCCACAGGGCTTGCAGAGCCCTCCTGGGTTGGCACCGGGCTTGCTGCTCGCTGCCCAGGGACTTTTCTTCTCCCTGCCACACCGCACTCACCCTCGATGATGTTGTCCAGCTTCTCCTCACGCCCATCTCTCAAGTGCTGCCCGGCAAGCCCTAGGCACACACAGCCCGTCACACATCCCACTGGCCAGCCCATCCCCCCAGCAGAGCCCATCCCCCCAGCACAGCCCATTCCCCAGCACAGCCCAATTCCCCCAGCATTCCTGCCGGCCTGGCCACGCACCCGCAACTGCAGCACCCAAGGAGGCTGTGAGGCACCCAGCAAGGCTCCCACCAGCACCCGCTATGTGGGCAGGGCTGGCGGAAGGCAGCAGGGAGTGCCGCGAGCGCTCCGGCCCCACCTTGGGCCGGCATGGCTCCACGGGCACGTGGCTCAGTCAGCAGCAGCCAGCGCCGGGGCCAAGCTGCTGTGCGGCACAGAAGGGCCAGGGCTCGTGGCTCACCAATGAACCTGATGGCCGCCTCTTGCAGGGGCTCCTGGGGGCTCCACAGGTAGGACAGGCTCTGCTCCAGGAACTGCTCCACTCTGCCGCCGTGGCCCACCAGCTGGAAGACAGCACCCGTGGATGGGGCTGACACAGACTCTCCCCCTGGGGCAGGCCAGCCCCGTGCCTGGGACCAGCCTCCGCTGCCTTCAGCTGCCGGGACCCCGGCCCCCACAGCCAGCCAGCAGGAGCAGGCCAGGCCTCCGGGAGAGAGAGGAGGCCGCAGAAGAGGCCGAGCCGCCACGCGCTTGAGGGAAAGAGGGGCGCAAACGGCGGCAGGCTGTGCCCTGCGGCCCGCAGCCGTGGTACAGGCACAGGGACCGGCCCCACGCCCCGGGCCATGGCTGGCAGGCCTCGTTTGGGCCAGGTCTTGGGAACTCTGGGCCACTTGTCCTCACCAGGCACTCGCCGATCCTCTGTGTCTGCGCTGTCTTCAGCAAGTACCTGAGGCGCTTGCGCTTCAGCAGCTTGGCTGCGCAAAGAAGGGCTTCCCAGGAGGCCTGCAGAGGAACAGAGACCGGGAGATGCCTCCATCGCCCGTGGAACAGGGCCTGTGCGTCCTGCACCTTGACATGGCTCAGGGCTTTCCTGGGCCCTTGGGGGAAAATGCAGCAGCTGGGGAAAGGTCTCTGTTCTGCGCTCAGGCAGAGGCGTGGGGCAACCACCTCCTCTGGCACTGGATGCCGCTGGGGCTGCAGCGCAGATCCTTCCGATGCTCAGGCCATGCTGAGGGGTGTCAGCACCGCCTTCCTCCAGTGAGCGCCCGGCTCAGAAATGCCCACCTGAGCCACGCTCTGGTCCTGGTCATGCAGGTGGATGAAGAGAGGGAGGACGATGTTCCGTGCTTCCTTCTTCATCTTCCCTCTCTGGGTGTCCCCTGCAACCTCCATGGCATCCTTACAGAGAAGGATGGACAGCTCCCTCGTGCAGCCGGACTCCTGGTGACGCAGAACAAGGGAGGGCCTCAGTCCTGGCTCCTCCAAGCCCACGGTGAGCAGGGCCGCGCGCTGGCTGACTGGGACCCAAATCTTTGTGGCTCTCCGACTCAGAGCAGGGAGCTGCAGTAGGCCAGCTGTGCAGGCAGCACCGCTGCACAGTGTGCATCTGCAGGGCTCCACGCAGGGAGGGGCTGCCCCAGCACGACAGCCTTAGAAGCACCGAGCCAAAGGTTTCCCGCACGCAGCCAGGCAGCGTGGTGGGAAGAGGAGAATTCCCAGGCCAGGCCAGTTGGACACGCAGGGGAACACACCACGCGCTCACACGCCCCACAGCCACGCATGCCAAGCCTCCCGCTCGCCCACCGGCCTTACGTGGAAGAAGGGCAGCAGTAGCTCAGGCAGCCGCAGGGCAGTGGGGGCCACCTTCTGCCTGTCTGCCTGGCGGAGCAGCACGCGGAGCACAGTCATGGCCTT
>NC_034438.1:70300648-70362084 GCF_002078875.1 Numida meleagris
GTCCCCGTCGGCAGGATTCCTGTGCTGAACTGCCCCTCCCGCAAGGCCCAGGCCGGGGGCCCTAGGACCAGTAGTCACAGTTCTGCCTCGTGGCACGCAGCACAGCTTCCTTGCCTGCTGCTCCTGCCCTCACGGCCGTTTGCGGCCTCTTGCTCTCGGGAGCCGCACAAAACGCACGTGCTTCCCACCTTCTTCCTCAGCCTCGTGGCAGGGGAAAAAGGCCTCGTGGCAGGGATGCCCCCAGGCCGGAGTGACTGCACTGAGAGCGCAGGCCTTGCTCCATCGACTGGCAGCCTGACCCTCCCCGCTCTACCACGGAGACCGAGTTGCAAAGGCACCTCCAAGAGGCACCGCTTGCCTCTAGGCCCACCTCAGTGAACACAGCCATGGCGCCGATCTCCTTGTGCTTCTGTCTCTGGGAGAGCGCTACGACTGCATACTCAAACACCGCAGAACAGCAGAGCGGTCCCGTGTTCCACAGTGCCCTGGCCAGGGGAAGAATGCGGAGATGCGCTCAGTTTGCTGAGAGAAGCCTCGCCTACGCACAAGATGTGGCCTTCCCACGGTGCCCGTTGCTGACCACCTCAGATTGCCAGGCCCCTGGGCTCTTCCCATGCTCACTGGCCTCCCTTCTGGCTGCTCTGACACACAGCTCCCGCACAGGCCGCGGCACGGCATGCACACCCTGCCCCGGCACTAGCCGCCATTGGTGGTGCGCAGGGAAAGGGCGCTTCGGGAGGTGACAGGCCCCACGAGTCCTCTCTCCAGGGGAAAAGAGCTGGGGAGATGGGGACGACTGGCGAAGCTCTCACCTGGTCAGCACACCCACAGCTGTGTGGTAGGTCCCAGTGCTCATAAGCAGATCCCAGCCACCCTGCTTGTCAATGTCCTCCACCACACTGTCGTCACCGGTCAGGTGGTGGAAAAGCGCTCTCATGCTCTCCACCGCACACCTGCGGGCACAGCAAAGGGCGCGTCACACTGGGAGCCCTGGCCCCGGCTCTGGGCCTGGCAGAGACCTGGCAGCGGGGATGGAGCACCTGACGTTGCTGTCCACAGACGTCTTCTCCTCCGTCTTACTGGCCCTCACGCTGAAGCGGCCATGCTCTGAGCATCGCAGCATGAAGAAGGTCTCAATCAGCACTACCAAATATAGCCTGTGGAAGTGCCACTGCACACAGACTTCGCTGGAGGGCAGATGGAGGATGGCGTGCAAGGCACGGATTATCTGCAGAAAACACCCAGGGACGGCCCTCACTGCACAGCTGCCCCTGCAGTGCTGCCTGAGCCTGAAGGCTGGGAGCATGGGGATCGAGGGCAGGGGAAGAGAGGACGAGGGGCTGCAGACGGGAGGGGAGGGGAGGGGAGCCACGC
Source organism: Numida meleagris (assembly GCF_002078875.1). NCBI lineage: Eukaryota > Metazoa > Chordata > Aves > Galliformes > Numididae > Numida > Numida meleagris. Next base: position 70,302,023 of record NC_034438.1, read on the forward strand.
CGGGAGTGAGCGAAGTGTCATCCAGAAACCCACATGCAGGTGATGGATGCAGTTGCGGCCCGGGCCAAAGCCATCGTGCTTGGTCTGTGGCCGTTGCATCAGCAGGTTGTACACCACCTGCTTTGCAAGGCTGGGCTCGGAGACCATCGTCTGCCACATGGTTGTAGAAAGCCTGTGGAGACAAAGCACGCTGTGTGGGGGGCTGCCCCAGCCACCATCCCTTGGCCTGTGCTGGCCCCGAGGGTCTTGAGCCGTGCACGAGGTGGGCAGGCCCCACACCTGTCACACCATGAGATGTCACGCAGCATGGCCCTGACCACACACTGGGGGTCCAACTGCGTGATCTGGAAAAGGGTCCGGATCACGATGTCCCGGAGCGACTTCTTGCTGAGCAACATCAGGTGTTCATAGATGCTCCGCAGGATCTCAGGCACCTGCAGGAGACACAAGGGGACTGAGACGGAGCACAGCCACAGCCCCAGCTGCCACCGGGAACGGCTGCTTCCCTCCTGCCGCACTTCTCTGGGCTGAACAGCCAACCCAGCTCCCCTGCCCCGCTCTCGGCTTGGGAGAAGCAGCCCCCAGAGGGCAAAAGCACATTGCAACCTGGCTGAGAACTACTTACATTCGAGAGCTTAGAGGCCCCATCTCTCAGGGCCTCATCCAACATGGCGGCAACCACCCCGGTGTCGGAGACCCTCGGCTGCGCCATGCCCTCCAGGACGGTGAGAACCAAGTTCCCCCTCTCCACGGGGAGGAGCAGCCTGCCCAGTGCCTGTGGGAAGGAGAAAGGGAGAGAAGACCCAATGAGCTGTGTTTAATGGTGGTGGGGCGCAGGTGAGCAGCGAGGGTGGCTCTGGACAGAGAGACCCAGGGCAGCGCTGGCACTGTGCCCCTAGGAGAGCCCAGAGCGAGGGCTGAGCTGGGCTGCGCTGGGCTGACTGCAGCCTCAGTGGGTGCAGAGAGGGAGCTGTTGTGCAGGGCCAAGGCTGGGGTGGAAGTCAGGGTCATGGAGCACTGGCTCTGCAAGCAGCTGGGGCTCCACGATGGCCACAACAGCTGCACTCGCAGCTCTCACACGGGGATAAAGCCTTTGGCTACTCCCTGCTGACACATGCTTCCACCCTGCAGCCGGCTTGCAGAGAGGCTGAGACAGCCCCTGCCTCGTGCCCCCACTTAGCGGTGCGCTGGCTCAGCTGAGCCTCCTGTCAACCCCCCACTCACGTATCCCAGCAGGGGTCGAGCTGCTCACCATTTTCTCCTCAAAAAGGTAGTAGGGCCGGAAACAGGGCTGCCATTCCCCCTCGGCATATAGACTTTGACCGGCACGTGCCACCGAGTAACCTGGGCAGCAGGAGAAACAGAGAGTGAGCGGTAGGAAGGACGGACAAGTTGGAGGTTGGAGTAGGCACGAGAGAGCACCGAGGAGAGCTCTGCTTGTGCCAAAGCTCAGAGGCTGCCAAAGACGGCCGCCCTCTGCTGTGTGGGGAGCTGTGGATATGCCAGGGCAGAAGTGTGCCTGTCTCAACAGGGAGAAGGCAAGACCACCTCTCGGGCTGCAGAAAGGCAGGAGAGCGAGGTGCAGCCTTCTGCTCTGAAGGAGGCGAGACGCCCTGCAATGCTGCTGCTACAGGCTCTCGAAGGCGAGGAGGGCGGCCAACGAGGTGCACTGCCTTGCCTGGCCTTACTGTGTGGAACACCCCAGCCCGACCCAGCCTCTCTTACTCTCTCGAGCTACGAAGACGCTGTGGATGACACGCAGAGCCTCCTCAGACCCATGGCGGATCTGCTGGTCCACCTCGGCACGGCACAGGGTCAGGTGCCCCAACAGCTGCCCCAGCAGCGTCTCACACTTGTCTTCTAAGCAGCAAACGCCGTCCGTGTTTTTACTCTGTTCAGACGAGCTCTGACGATCCAAGCAAAGGCAGAGTTAGCTGTGCTAAACTAGCGCGCCTGGGACAAAAGCCCTGACCCCCCCGAGCCAGCAGCGGGCCGAGCGCCACAGGAGCTGAGCGCCAGCGCTTTGGCCAGCTCTGCCCTGGGCCACGCAGGGGCCCGAGCCGTGGCGGACCCGTGTCTAGGCGAGGAGCACACTGACTGCCTTCGGTGGGAACTGCTGAAGGGTTTGGAGCGGCTGCGGGATTTTGGTGTCTAGGGGACTCTGCACCAGACCTGCTGGGGCACCAGGAAGGGGCAAGAGGGGGGTTAGATGCTGCCTGTCCCGCCGGCCCCTTACCTCCATCAGAGCAGGGGTGACCAGGACCCGGCTCAGTCTGGCAATCCTCCCCACAGCACACCGGCGCGCTTTCACCCTCTCGCACTTGATGTAGGGCAGCAGAGCCTGAGAAGTCAAAAGCTGCCGGTTTGACACAGGATGCAGTGGCAGCTCCTGGAGCGGCCGCTCTGCCAGGCACCTGGCGGGGTGCTGACAAGGCGCCCAGGCTTCCCCTGAACAGGACAAGAGCCTGGAACGGAGGCCCGCCCTCCTGGCAGCCTCAGGAACGGCTGCTCCAGTGGAGACCTACTGCGGTCACCAGTCATTATCCCAGCCCGCAGCTCCTACAAAATGGCCTTTGGCCCTTCTCCAGGAGGGAAGGGCTTTGGGGCTGGCACGTTGCCGGAGGCCCTCAGCGGCCAGAAGAGAGTTCCAAGGCTGAGCTCCCTTTGCATGATGGCCACGTCCCAGCAGACCTGGGCCTTGCTGACATCTGGAGACAAGAGCGTCACTGAGGCAGGCAAGGAGGGCAGTGGGGCAGCAGTGCCAGCCGCCACTGCGGGCTCTGGGAAGGGCGCTCTACAGCCTTCCACTGCTCAGCTGAAAACCACTGGGCTTCAGGTGGTCACGTCCCCCACCCCACCGCATGCTTTCTGTGCCTGCTTCTGGGACGCAGCGCCCACCCCAGAGAGTCCCTTCTCTGTGGAGGAAGGAAGAGCCCCTGTGAGCCTCGCTCTTTGCACATGCCAGACCTGCAAGATGATCGCCAGGATGGGGACGGGGAAGCCTGGCGAAAGAAGCAGCAGCGCTTGCAGCACGCTGTCCAGAGACTGGAGGATCTGCAAGAAGAGCAGAGCAGGTGTGCACTTTGGCGTGCCCTTTCTTTGCAGGAAGCTGGCTTCAACTCCTGCCACCTGAGGCAGAATTCAGCTGCGCTGCAGTGCCAGGAGCCTGCCCTGCACTCAGGGGCCTCGGGGTCTGCCTCGGCTGTCTCCTCTTGCGTCTTGCCGCCTTCCAGCAGCCAAAGCTAACTGGAAAAAGCGTGCAAAACTGACTGGCAGGCTCCTTGTAGCACAGCCGGCGCTTACCCCATCGTAGAGGGGAGCGTCAAAGCCACGCCGCTCCCTCTGTTCACCAAGAAAGCAGATGTAGCCAATGCAGGGGCCCAGGTGCCGTGCAACCTGGGCTGCGTTCGCAGCACTGCAAGGAGAGAAACCGCCTGTTGGACGCTGGCAGCTGGGGCACGCCTGCTGCCATCAGGGCCCTGCTGCAGAGACGCCCTGCCACGGCCGGGCTCTGGGGCACTTGCCTCCTTGCAGTGATGGCGAGCACGGTGTGCCTGCCCAGGGACATCACTGGGTTCCGGTAGCTGGGGAACGCCTTTTGCACTAGCACCTGCAGAGAGACAGCACAGCTGAGCAGGGACACAGGAGCTGCCAGTGGCCAGCACCAGCATGCCCTGCAGGCACAGCACCGCCGTCCCTGTGCCAGCACCGGCATCTGGAGCAGGAGCCCCATGGCAGGCGGGCCGGCTGGCGCCCAAAGAGGCCTCTCCCACTCGTCCCTGTTGGCACCGCTGGGCCAGAGTCCGGCCGGCTCGGCCCCTGCCCTCAGCCTCGCTGGGTGCCCGCTCACCTCGTGCTCTGCTTCCAACTTGCCGTCAGGCAGGTACCTCCTCTCCAGCCGCACTCTGCAGACGGTGCGGATGGAGGCCAGGAACCTGTGCTTCGCGTCCAACTCCTGACAGTCGGGGAGACGAGAGACAAACGGGAAGGGTGAGAGGGCGCGGGCACGGCCAGCAGGGCCGCTGCGCCGAGGGGGTGCAGCGCTGGGGCGGGGGGCCTGGAGGGCAGCAGCTCTGCGCAGCCAGCAGCCCTCCGAGAGCCTGCCTGCAGGCAGCCAGCACGGCGGCACCCGGCTGGGAGCAGGTCGGACATTACCTTTTCCTCACCAGCGAGGAAGGACCAGAAGAACTCACAGTCTTTCCTCTCCTTCTCATCCAGCTGCCGGACGCCGGAGGCAGCGGAAGCGCCATCTGACGAAGGAGGAACGGGGAGAGCTGTAGGCAGGGGCAGGAGGCCGAGAAAAGAGCCGTGCCCTCTCCAGCTCTGAGCCCGCTGCCCTGCAGACAGTGAGCAGGCACAGAGCCGAGGCTGGACGGGCCCAGTGCTGCCCGTGCGCTCACCGCTCTGGAGACCACAGGTCTTCTTGAGCGACTCTTGGCCAGCTAGCCCGCTGCTCGGGGAATGGGAGAGACAGGATTCCATGAGAACAGCATCACTGGAACTGGCGGCTTCTTCACCAACCACGTTGCTCCAGTGCTGTCCCATCGTGATCCTCCTGGACACTGAGGGGCTGCTGAGCTGGCGCCAGGTAGCCCCACGTGTCCCAGGGCCGAGTCACAAAAGGCCCCGCTGTGACCTGTCGCTGAGGTCACAATGGATCAGCCGCCCACTGCTGGAGGACTGCCACGAGGCTGCTCAGCCTGCGTGCCTCAGCTTTCTCGCTGGAACTCCTGGCTGAACGTGGCCCCAGTGCAGGAAACAAACATACCCCACCGTGGCCACTTTTGTTATGCCACGTAAAGGAAGGAAAAACTGCAGGTGTGCACGGACGAGTATTGAAAATGCTGCAGCCAACATCACTGTTTGTCCCGTTCCATTTTAGCTGCTGTCCAGTTACTGTCTGCACCGAGGGCCAGGGATTTGCTAGGTGCTCAGAGCACTTCGCCAACGTCGGGCAACAGCGAAGAGTTAATGACTTCCAAAACAGAATCCATTCAGCAGCGTTTTTTTACCTGTGCTTTCTGAGTGATTTCGTTTTACTGAAGTACAGAACAGTTCATTTAAGTGAAAAGCTTGCGCAGAATTTTGGGATGGGAGCGATCTTTTGTCACTAGCCTGCCATGGAGATTCAGGGGACTTTCTCCTTTAATTTTCCCACGCCTTAGGAAACACCACAACTCATCGATGTAATGACACTTGCTTTAACAACAGGGATTGAAACTCACGCACACACGCCTGTTTTTAGGCACGATGACCCAGTGTCTACTTAGCTCAGGTTAAACTGTATTCTCGCTTCTGATGGCACCTTTCATTGTATTCACAAAGGCAGTCACGGAATGTCGTTGGTTGCAGGTTATGGTTTGAGTGATTGCTGCCAGAGTATTGGCGACAAGAAGCACGCACAAAACGTACGCTTTCATTTCTACTTCCTGCATGCCTTTGTAAATACTTTTCTATGTGCTGCCACAAATACCACAAATACTTTGTGCTTTCTTGATAGTCAGAAAATGAAATCCAGTTACTAACTCTTTCATGAAGCAAGTTCATGTTTTATGAAGCAAAACTGTGAGTAAGCTTCAAAGAACTGGCGATAAATAATCAGGGTTGAGCCAGGCACGGGGAAGGTCTTGTGAATGCATTTGACAGCAAAGAGAGCCGAGATTGTCGGTCCTTGTGATTAAGACTTTTGTTGAAGAAGTAGGACCAAATGTACCAACCTAAAATAGGTAGAAAGAACTTCTTGAAAAAACATGTGAATTCTCTTGGCTTTCCCATTTCATCGTTTATTGGGAGACATTCAAACGTCTGCCACCACTCACAGAACTGAGGTAGGGTCTGTTAGCTTCCCAAATGTCAGATGTGCTTGCCAAATTTCTGTTTCTCTATAAAGTTTTCTTTACATACTGGTGATGTCCAGTGGAACGTCTATCTCACAGTGGACTTGTGAGCAACAGTCTTTCTAAGTTTAGTCATAGAATCACTGAATAGCCTGAGTTGGAAGGGACCCAGAAGGATCATGGTGTCCAACTCCTGGCCCCACACAGGATCACCCAATATTGGAACCCTATGTCCAAGAGCATTGTCAAACTCTGAGAGCATTCTCTAACTCAGACAGGCTTAGTGCCATGACCACTTCCCTGGGCAGCCTCTTCCAGTGCCCAACCACCTTCTCAGGGAAGAATCTTTTCCAAATACCCAACTTGAACCTCCCCTCTCCTTTGGGGCTCCATGAAGAAGAGATGCCACTTACTCATGAGGGATAGGGGATGGAAAAAAAGGGTGTGCATAACCATCAACAATCACCAAAAGAATGTTTGATTGCTGGGTGATCTGACGCATGAGCTTAGCTGGATCTGTTGTATTGCAGAGTTCTTTTTTCTGAATTTCTTTCCTTTCTTTTCTTTCTTACTTGGGCACTGAAAGATATGCACAACATGAAGTATCTGTGCAGGCAGAGCAAAAATGTTTAAAACAATCTGCAGCTTCATAGAACAAAGTGTTGTAAACACAGAGCTGTGGGTCTATTCTCCTCCGGCAAGCCAGGAAGAAGGAAGAGCTATGGGGTTTTAGGTTTGGTCTGATTTGCTTTGCTTTACATTATCAAACACGTCAACATTTGGAATTTGAGGAATAATTCAGTAACAATCAATGAGCTACTTGGAGGGCGCAAAGAAACAAGCTCTTTTCTGAAGTGTCCAGTGATGGAACAAGAGTCAGTGGGCACAAACTGAAACACAGGAAGTTCTGTGTCTGCAGAGACCTGAGAGCAGCCTTTCAGTATCTAAAGGGGGAATATAAGACAGAAGGAGACAGACTCTTTAGCAGGGTCTGTTGTGACAGGACAAGGGGAAACGATTTCAAAACAGGAGAGATTTAGGCTGGATATTAGGAAAAAGTTTGTTACAATAATGGTGGTGAGGCACTGGCACAGGTTGCCCAGAGAGGCGGTGGATGCCCCATCCCTGCAGACACTCAAGGCCAGGCTGGACGGGGCTCTGGGCACCTGATGTGCATTGCAGGGGAGTTGAACTGGGTGACCTTTAAGGGTCCTTTCCAACTCAAACGATTCTGTGATTCCTAGGCAGGAGAAGTTTCAGATTTGTAGCTTTTTCACCTCTCCATACTTTTAGGTGGTGATGTCTGAAACAAAAGCAAATCCTGATGTTCATTTAAATGAGATAGCAAATTTAATACTGTTGGAGGACACTGACATTTTCTATCTCCATATACTTCACAGGGCCCAAAATGCAAGATTTTCAAAAAAAACCCTCACAACTGAAGAGATCAGGAAAACATTCCTTCACATCTTGCACTCTCCTGATTGCAATGGAAAGCAGAATGGAAATACAGCTTCTCACACCTACACTAGAAAGGATTACCAGTAGAGTAGATAGCTAGTATCTAATTAGTTTTCTTGTTGCTTTGTAGTATCTTGTAGTAGCCTTCTTCCAGACGAGAAAGCTTTTAAGACAATTACAGTAACCACACTAGAAATAAACTAATTGTCCATGAGTAGGAGAAGCAAAAAGACAGATGTGGAAAGTTGGGGCTCAGTTTCAATTTATGCTGGTAAAATGGTATGGCTATCCATTTTTTATTTGATTCTTTATAAAGCCAAATTACGAAATTACAGCTTTTCGGATATATGTTAAGCATTTTGTCTATCCTCTTGAACATGACAAAAATATTTTTCAGGTATATACCACATATGATATAGCACTCCACATATGGATATAGCAACTTAAATCAGAAGGAAGTGCTATTTCCTTCAGCTGATGCACATCCATCTTCTGGGGGGAAAAACCTGCAGAGGTTACATAATTCAGTTTCATTAAAATAAAATCATTATAATCAGCCTGATTAAAGAGTCTTACAAAAATGTAGGGGCACATATCAAATGCAGACAGAACTGCAGAACTCATACCATATTTTAACATCTACATTTCTTGCTTTTTCAGGAATATCTCCGGTTCATCTTTCAAAACAGAGACTCCTAAATGATAGGACAGATCACAGAAAAAAAGCATGGAACAGCATAGAAAGGTCAGGAGGTTAAAGCTTTATTCCCAGTCTTCTAGCCAATGTGATGATTTGACAAGCAAGGCATTTGTGCTACACATAGAGTAATTTTTAACATTTAAGACCTTATTTCCTGCTCTGTTTGGAATATGTGCTAATACAAATAACTTCCTGACAAAGAACATAAGGGATTCACTTGGAGTTAAGCAACCACTTCTCTGGGAAAAAAAACCCACAAAAACACAAAACTAAACAACCTAGCATTTAATTTATTTATTGTGAAGGATCATTAGTTGAACTTATTTAAACATAATTTGTCTCTGGACTTAGGGAACATAAGCAATTCTTACAATGGAATAGCTAACAGTGCATTTTGAACTGCCAAGCATGCAGAAATACCCACGTGGAACAACATCGTACTATTTCTAAGTGGTAAGAGTCGTGAGTCCAGTAGGAACTGGAAAATAAAAATTTTTTGCTTTGAACATGATTTTTTCTGAGATCAGTCATGAGGAATCTGTGTAGCTGATATTGGTCTTCCTTTTTTAAATTGTAAAACACTCTAGATTGCCCAACATGAGTGTGCATTGAGCTGGCTGGTAAATTCTTATTTTAACGTAAAGATTCTCAATCAAAGATTCACACTCTCAGTAACTGAAACAGAATATTTTTTAGCAGATCAAAGCTCTCTTTCCCCCTCTTTTTTTGTCCTTTTTGCATACTTTCTTCTAGGTTTCTCAGTGAATCTCATTAAAATGAGTTCTGCACAGTGCAGCCCAGACTTGATTTACAGTAAGATGCATACCGCGACTGTTAGCAAGAACATTATTTCATTGACAAATTGAGGATAGGAGAGCTCTCACCAGAGGGTGGTGGGCATGAACAGGCTCCCAGGGCGCTGGGCTCAGCCCCAAACTGCCTGGGTTCAAGAAGCATTTGGACAACGTTCTCAGACAGATACAGGGCTTGGATTTTGGGTGGACCTGTGTGAAGCCAGGGGTTGGATTCAGTGATCTTTGTAGGCCTCTTTCAACTTGGGATATTCTGTGATTCTATGATCTTAAGTGTTTTAAAGATCAAATACACATCGAGTAGCTGCCGAAGTTAGGCAATTTAATCCTAAATTACTTTCATATGGAAAAAAAACCAACAACCCAGCCTTCAACATCTCCCTTCACTGTGTTAGCATTATGTTCAGGTTGAGAAGGCAGACTTCAGGGTGAGATTTTTGGGTGGCTGGCTTATGAGTGTAGCGAGAGGAGAGAGAATCTGAAATAAGAGGGTGTCATATTAAGGCATAGCAAATACTCCTCGGTTAACTTCCATCTGAATGCTTAATCCAGAACTAAGGGCCTGCAGCTTGAAGGAGTTTTCTTTGCAAGTGTGCAGCAATATCAGCCAGATGGGACTCTAGTCTGGAATAGCCCGGTTGAGTCGTTACTCTCCAAATAACAAATTGACAGACTCTTCAATATGACCTGCTTTCAGGAAGTGGGCATTTAAAAGAGGACCAACTTCATAAATATTGACAGCACCAAATAATTAAATCTGGTTATGCACAGGAAATGTGATCAAAATACCTGATTTTCTAGTAAATAGCACACAATAGATATTCAGTGGTTTGATCAATTAAGACATTGCACAAGAAAAATGAAAGTGAATGGGATTTCACTGTTTGAAATTAAGCATTCAGTGCCTGGTAGCATTCCAGTTAACATGGTAAATGAGGCAATCTGTTCACCGAACAAGCAAACAACAATGGAGGTACACAGAGCAGTAGCAGAGGATTATTCACTCTGATGGCATCTAAATATTGCTCTCTGTAAGAGCATGGATAAAACAAAACCAACCTCTGCCTTCTTCACCGTGTTATTCTCTGCTGCTGTGTCCTGTGGATTAGAGCAACAACCGAAGGAATCCTTGACAAATAATTAGCCGTACAGAAAGATTTGAAATACTTGTGAGGGGGCAATAAAGACAACGCTTTAAATCAAAAGAGTCTGCAGTGCCTGGTGTGAGATGTAATTTAGCTCTGTGCTCCCACTCTTGCTGGGTGTCATAGCACATACTTCATCCTGACTACCATATCATAATCCATTTAGTCTCTTCAGGTAAGCCTTGGAAGAAACTTACCAGAAGACTCTTGAATTGTGGCTGTAGTTTTTAATTCAGAATGTTGACCTCCTGCAGGAAAACTGAGAAATATAAAAGCAGAGTACTAGTGCAGAAATTTGAGCAAAAAAAAATAGGGAATAACCCGCTTTTCATTGAAAAGTAGTTACAACATTTAATCAGTCATGCTCAGGTATAAAGAAGTGTAAAAATGTCATGGATAAACATAGCCTACCGTCAGGGTGCAGCAGAGGAATTTCTGATGCTTTTCTCTGCATCGATTCTCTATGAGTGAAGTAAGCATACACAGACAGTATAAAATACAGACCTCTTTTCAACAGGCATGCTCTCTTTCTTCAATGTGCCGGTTGTTCTTCACAGTTATGATGAAGTGCTTATTTTTGAGGCAGGTGTAAAATAGTTTATTTCAAAGTGACAAAAGATCGTTCCCATTTTCAGTGTGGGGAAATGATCAGAACTGACATCGGAAGTTCTTTCCACACGATCACGGAAGAGCAGAACAAAAGGAGAGAAAGAAAGATAGGTGGAAAGTGATGAATTTCAGGCTGAAAATCTGTTTTTCTATCACCCTCCACACTTCAGAGAGATTAGTGAGATTTATTTCTGGATGCTCCCTTTTCCTCCTCCTCTTCCATCCGCAGAAAATAAAAGCAAGCCTCAGCTCCTAGCATCTCCCGGCTTTACTTCTGCCTGTTCTGGAAGAAAACTTTTAGTACCTTCTGCTGTGACTGAGTCATTTGTCTGATAGTAAAATTAATACTTTGCAAACAAGGCCTATATAAGCACTGAAATGAATGTCAGCAGGTGGATTAAATATGCACATAGATGAATGACACTTAAGGAAAGCAAAATACTTATTTTCTGCTGCCGTCTTCGTATCTGCCATTAATAATGGAGCAGCTCTTATTTGTTATTAGAATAAGGCTTTAAATGCTGCATGTAATACTATCCACAGTGAGCCCAAAAGAAAAATGTTAATGCAGAGCCTTTACCAAGGTTAAAAGACATGTGCAGATGTTTTTTTTTCCTTTTTCCCCTCAGAAATTAGCAACCATAGACACACAGAGAAGAACACTGTCCTCTCCACTTACCAAAGTCTTGTGCCGCTTGAGCGGTGCTGGTGTGCTGAAACACTGGGAAGGACAGCTCTTTGCCTTGTTCCTCAAGTGCTCTTCACTTCCCAAGGACTTACAGTAAATTTTGCACATAAATCTACAAATTGAGTCCCTCACTGCAGGGGGAAAGTGTCATTTGAGCAGTCTGTAAAAGTGAGAAGTGACAGCTTGCTTCAGCTGGACGAAATGACAACAGCTCCACTCAAAGCTGTGCAGTTGCAGCACTGTGGATCTCAGCAGTTTCAACCCTAGACTTCAAGTTCTCAGTCAGTGCAAAACTAGTTCAGTGTTAGTTGAATTAATTACTCTAAACATTTTACAGCATTTATTCCTAGTATATTAACACTTGCAGAATCTATCTAGAAGTTTATCCTTCTTCCTCTGATAATAGTGTGATTTATTTATGAACGGTTTCTGGCCCATTTTTCTACCAGTGATTATCATGAATTTCAACACATTTTCTTTTTGACCTAGTTTCCTTTTTTTCTTGCATGTTTTTATTCTCAAAGCATTGTCTTGTGACTTGCTCTCACACTCTACATTTGGAAGATGATTTCAAGATGCTTAGTTCTATACAATCTTAAAGCAGTTGGCTTCACAATTACCTTAATTCAGTTGCAAATGATTTGGAAATCACCCTTGTGTTCTACATAAAAGCTTCACACTTTGTATCAAACTACTTCTCCGTAATTTCCACCAGAGACAGCTTTAAAGCTTCCATCCCAGTTGATTTGGAGCAATGCAGCAGTAATCCAATACATCTATACTGACGTTTCTCTGCAAAGCAGAAGTTATTCTCAGATTTGAGGTGGGACCATCAGCTCTGTCCAGAATTCTGGATTACTGGAGGCCTTCCTGGGGAAATCCATTTTGGATACACAGAGGCTATTACAAATTCATTAATATTCTGTCCAGAATAGATAGGCTTTGCACTTCCGCTGGGGCCTATTTCAGGGAGTCCTCTCTTTTCCTGAGTCGAGTTCCACTCACTCATCAGTTAACTCAGTTATTTTCCAGTCACTGGGCAGAATATTTTTCCCTCTGTTTTAAAGGACTACGTCGTTATTTTTACACAAATGCAAGGCATTTTAGAAATGATGTCAAAGTTTTACAAAAAGTATTTCTGAAAAGATCTGCATCTAATATTTCGACGGGATGGAGATGAGATTAATGTGACATACATCATTCTCACTGCTTACATGTCCTGAAGCCCAACATCTGAAGTAAAGCCCATCCTCACAAGACTTGCCCAAAGCACTGGTCTTAACCAGAACGCAAGATGTCTGAGATTAAACTCCTAATGAGCTATCCATCCCATAAACACTTACATGCATACCACATAGCTGCAAATAATCAAGAATATCAACATTTACAAGCTGTAAATTGTGTGAATTGAAAACAGCTGAGACTGGATGCATACTGTATGGCACAGGAGCCTGCGCTCCAGGGATTCCTTACCGACTTTCTGCATTACTTTACTCTCACTCCTTCTTCATCCCCCTTCAGTTTATCAGGTACATAACATCTCTTGCCAGTGTCCTGAGCTCAGCAAGGGAACTTCAGTGCAACTGCAATACAAACTAAAACCAGTACAGATCCAGCCTGTGTATGTTGCATGCATACTAACCATTTAAATAATAAATGCTCTGAGTAGGGTTTGTTTTAGAGCGAGCATGCTCAAGAATCTAGTCCAGGTTGAAGTCCAGCTATGCAGAGAAATACACTGGTCCTCAGCAAAGACTTCTGCATTTACTGCAAGTTGTATCATCGCTCTCAACAGGACAGGAACTGCCCTTGTACTCACATAGTGTACACAGGTTTTCTTTCCGATGCTCAGTGCAGTGACTATAATCTCATCAGAGGTTATCCATTTCTGAAGAACTTCTGCAGAAGTAATACAGAGAGCCTGGTTTTGACAGCATAATGCTGGCAGTCAGTCCCTTTCTCACCTCCTTTTTCTTCAGTTCCAGTTCCAGATGGAACAAATGCTTTTATTTCGCTAGAGAGCTGAGGGAGTTCTTTGGTGTTCCACCCATGACCTTTAGCTGGGAAGTAAAATCAGAATCTGAACTCTGCCTTACTGCTCCCCAGTTGTTAGTGAATGACACAAAGTCCCTGCTAAACCCCATTTAACCAGCAGATGGCATAAGTTAAATCTTTGTTTTGACGCTGAAGGCAAAGTGACCTTCAACGAGCATTTACCACAGCTAAATGAAGGATCGTTTCAAGAAAAGCATTTAAGAAAATCAGTGCTATGATAAGAAATAAATTATAATGTATTTATTAAAATATGCTGACCAGAAAGTTTCCTTTGGAGGATGCACGATCGTCCGATCAAAGACGGAGAAGCAGCTGGCAGGCCATCACTTATTTAAATTCCCAGAACACACTTTGGTATTTCTAACGGGATTTCTGAGAGACTCTAGGTTCTCACTTTTCAGACTTGTGCTACCATTGCACAGCAACAACTCAAACAGCTTAAAATGATGGATTACATAAGTATGAGCGTGATTTCCTCTGTGAGCAGCCACAAGAAACCTATTCTCCTGTACTCAGGCCATAGCCTGCAAACTTCCAACTCAGCAACTCTTGAGCTCTCATTTGCAGATGGCTTCTTGGGGTGCAGCCCTTCCAGCGAGAGCTGGGTTTATTTGAAAATATTAATTCATTTTACTCACAGAACTCACAGAATGTAGCATGTGATATGATGTACCCTTAGATGCTGCTTAGGAGAAACACAGCGCTCTGGAGCAAACCAATTTGGACCATTTCAGAAAGCCAAGGCAGGCTGGAGGATGCACATATACTGAGGGACACTTTTTTCAGATGACTACATTGAAAGGCCAACACTTCTGGATCCTCCAGGCTGACAAGCTCTAATTTACCGTCTCCCTTACCCCAGTCTTAGCCTAGTATGAAACAGGTGGCAGCAGTCAGGGGATTGATGCAACCTCAGCAATCAGCTGAGGCTGTGGGTGGAATCTGCACAACACAGAAATCTGCTAAACACTTTACGCAAAGGCTTTCAGGCTGTAACGAGCTGAAGGCTTCCCCTTGAAAAGCCCACTTTTTTTTGACAGGATAAGAACAAATAAGGTAAGTTTACAGGTGTGATAATGAAGTCACAAAACTATACAATGATTTGGGTTGAAAGAGACATTAAGTGTCATTTAGTTCCACCTCCAACTAGACCAGGCTGCTCAAAGCACCATCCAACCTGGCCTTGAATGCCTCCAGGGAGGGGGCATCCACAGCTTCTCCAGGGTAGGCTGTGCCAGCACCTTCCCACGCCCATGGCAAAGAATTTCTTCTAAATGTCCTAATCAAAATCTGCCCTCTTTTAATGTAAAATTGTTATATATAGTCGTGTCACTACACTCCCTGATAGAGAGTCCCCATCTTTCCTGTAGGCCTGTTTAGATACTAGAAGGCATCAATGATGTCTGTCCAGAGCCTTCTCTTCTCTGGGCTGCACAACCACAGCTCTTTCAGCCTGTCTTTACAGGAGTGGTGCTTCAGTCCCCTGACCATCCTTGTGTTCCTCCTCTGGACCTGCTCTAACAGGTCCACGTCTTTCTTACCATGTAGGCCCCAGAGCTCAACACAGTACTAGACTACCTGCTGGGTCCCAAGAGGATGGAATATAGGGGAAGAATTTCCTACCCTGCCCAGCTGACCCTTCCTCATTTGATGTAGCACAGTGTGCAGCTGGCTTCCTAGTCTGCAATGCACTTTGCTAGCTCGTGGGTTTTTGTCCACCAATCCACTAAGTCAGCTGGGGATTGAACAGATATTATACACTCCCTGGGCTCCTAGTACACCACTTGCTGAATAGCTTCAGAGAACACTCTTCTAGAAGCAATCTGAAGTTAGAACAGCCTCTTGTAAATTGATTTTCCCAATAATGAGAGAAGGACAAAGTACTGATATACAGTTCCTCATCTGTTAGGAAATGATTCCATGAAAAACCCTGAAAAACAGGAAGTCACGAGCACTGGGACTCCCGGGATTGCAGTATGAAAAGCATGACACTCCTATTTGTATCCATCGTGGGTGCAACAGCTGAAGGAAG
Source organism: Numida meleagris (assembly GCF_002078875.1). Taxonomy (NCBI): domain Eukaryota; kingdom Metazoa; phylum Chordata; class Aves; order Galliformes; family Numididae; genus Numida; species Numida meleagris. The sequence goes on from NC_034438.1 coordinate 70,317,362, forward strand.
CCAAGCTGCTTTTTTTTCTTTTTTTATAAACTTTTACCCAGATTCAATACAGTGCACAGTTGCCCAAGAAAACTGTTGGAGGTCCTTGCAATCTGCTCATAAAACCAAGAATCTATTTCAGTGAATATCTTTCATACAAACAATAGATTTAACCTACTACTCACCTCCTCGCAATCTTTGGAGAGACAAACCCACAAAATTGTCCGAACCTCGTTACTACAAACTCAACTCTGTTCAGAGGAATAACAGCCTCAAATGCTCTTTACTGCAAAATCCAGCCTACTATAACCTTCAGAGAGCATTACTATAAACCCTTGAAGGAACAGCCTGTCTTTCAATCCCATCACAGCCTCCGTGTCCTTGCATACAACCAGGAATGTTGCAGAGGTGCTGCCTCTTCCTGCACTAAGAAGGCTTCCCTCCCACAGCAGGTCTTGGGGGAGATCCCTCCACACGGAACAGAAATTACAGGCCTTGCAGATATTGACTGAGGGAAGTTAGAGCTGATGAATGGATTACCTATTTTTGTTGCTGACCTGCTATTTTACTGTTCTTTGTTCTCCACCCAAGAGATCTTAGGCCAATTAGATTTTGCAGCAATTGCTCTGGCATTCGAGGTATGAGGGATTTCATTAACCATTCAAAACTTGGTGGCAAACGTAGGTCTTATAAGTCTGTTTTGCTGGAAACAACAACAAAAGCCACAGCCTTTTCTTTGAAAGGAAGTGGCCAAAGAGTTATTTTCAGAGTTTATCACAGCAAAAAGAATGTACTGAAATTTTATCATTCATATAATTAAGTATGTACAGAAATCAAGAATGCTAACAATTAATGCATCATCCAAAATCCTAAGGAAAGCACTAAGAGGTTTCAAAAATTCTCCAGCCTCTCTTGCTACCAAAATCATCACTATTTTGTAGCGTCCTGAAGAAAACACTGGCTTTCTCCTACTGTCAAATTACAAATATGACTTCATTCTGAAAAACTCAGTTTAGTGAATCTCTCCAGCTAAAGGTTTGGAAAGAAGATTATGAACAAATATCCATTTCCAGGTCCAAGCTAACCATTTGTCAAAGCCAATCAGATGTTCTCAAAATTCATTCAAAGCTAGAAGAGAGGTTGGAGCATATAAATTATTCCGTGAGATATTTATACTGAACACAAAGCAAGTCAGCCTGTAAAAGATTTTGAGTGGTAACTCAAAACCACTGTATGTTGCAGATGACAGGACATCTAGAGGTATCGATACAACAGTAGGCTTAAGGACAGAGAGACCCTAAGAACTTAAGTATACCACTGAAATCAATACTGAGTGTGCCAGAGCCAGGACTGCAGTATTTAGTCAAAACAAAAAGCACTGTATCTTCTTTGCTAGACTCTGAGATCCTACCATTTATTTTCCCTGGTCTACATGTTCCAACCAGACAGTGTGTAGGCAGGAGGATCTGCCAGCACAGGTCAGCATGCAGGAATCCACGCCGTGAACAATCAGAAGAGCAATCTCCAGCCTTTTACTAGGTTCCAGCAGCCCTTCCCAGCAGAGAACAGTGCTTCCATTTTTTACTCCTTGCATCGCATCGTGCATCTTAGATCTGCTCCTCTCCTGCAATGCCAGCAAGTAGCCCTGTTTGTTCTTCACCGACTTTTTTCAGGGAAAAGTAAAATAAAACAACAACAACAAAAACATTACTGGTCATTTATTTCTCCTGGTGCTTAAGCAACAAGTGTCCTAGCCACTACTGTCCAAGATGCTCTCGAGAGACAGGTAAGACATCTGAGCCCTTTGCATCCATGAAAGGGACAAGCCCCACACGACTGTACAGTGAGCCTGAGCAATGCTCCACGATACAGGTAAACCACAGGGAAGAGCCTGGTCTTCCTTTGATTTAGCTGGTGTCTCAGCCACTCCAGGAGCTGAAGCAAGAGAAGGGTCCAGAACAATGCCCAAGAAACAGTCATGTCATCCAGCGAGGGCTGGTGTCACTCAACTACTCCTGGAACTGGAGTGAGGGAAGGTTCCAGAGGTCCAGGAACTGGGGCCAATAAGTAGGGGCACGTACAAGTTTATGGGGCACTCTCTCTACAGCCAACACTGCAGCTGACAGATCTGATGCTGGATCGAGGACCGGTGATCCCTCTATCCTTTTCTCTCTTTTTCCTCTCAAGGTTGTTAAGTAATACAAGGCTTACTTTGTTTCTTCATACCTTCTCACAGCTTGGGTGGATGTGGTTGTGAGGGGGCTGTGCTGCTGCTGGCCTTAGGAAGGATGTGTTGGGGGAGCAATGGGACAGCCAGAATAATGAGGAGACCTCATTGCAGCCTTCCAGTACTTAAAAGGAGCTTATAAACAGGAGGGATGCTGACTTTCTACAGGGGCAGATAGCGATAGGACAAGGGGGAGTGGTTTTAAACTAAAAAAGCGGAGATTTAGAGAAGATACTATTGGGAAATCATGATAAAACTCAGAGCAGTGAGGCACAGCTGCCCGGAGAAGCTGTGGATGCCCCATCCCTGCAGATGCTCAAGGCCACTCAGCTGTGCAGTCTTCTAGGACACTGCACTCCCGCACCTCCTTCAAAGCTGGCATCACCATCCCGATCAGTTTATATGTCAGAGGCAGCGTATGCTGACAGCCGGGACGGGCCGAGGGCTGTGCTTCGTGTCGCGCACGCAGACCGCACCCCCAGAGCTCGGCCGTGCCCAGCCTGCAGCACTGCCCGGACTGCTGAGAGCAGGGCTCGAGCCGCGGGGCCGCGCCACGGACGCACAGAGGACGGCGGCTGGCGGGGGCCCGCGGAGGCAGAAGCACCAGGAAGCCCGGCCCGCCGAGGGCGGGCGAGAGGCGGGAAGCGAGGGCGGGCCGCGGCCGGCCTTGAGGGTGCGGGAGGAGCCGGCCTACCCCCGCCCCGTCCCTCCTGCGGCCGTTGGCAGCGGCGGGGCAGCGGCGGCGCTCCGTTCTTCCGAGCTCCCCGGTGAGTGCGGCGCTCGGCGGGGTTGCCGCGCCCGCCGGTCGCCCTCCCGCACGGCGTGGGGACGCGCCAGGGCCCTGAGCCGGCCGCCCTTCCTCCGTGCGGCGCCGGGCCCTGCCGGCCGCGGGCGGTGGCGGCGTGGACCCGCCCTGGCGGCGAGCGGGCGGGAGCGGCCGTCCTGCGGCCCAGGCCGCGCTGCGGGGCAGCCTGCCGCTGCGGTGCGGCCGCTTGACAGCGTGGGGCTGGGGGCTAAGGCGGGTACGGCCTTGTCGGGTGGCGTTCGGTGTAGGAGAGCGCACCGCGTGCATACGGAGCGCGCAGCAACGCCGCTGTGCTGTGGAAAGAGCAAGCCGGCTAAAAGCGTGCGGTGCGGATGGGCAGGGCGCGGGAAGGATGGAGGAAAGGCGCGGGGGGAGCGGGGGCAGGGAGAAGGCTGCGAGGAGGGGACAGCAGGGGTTGTCTGCGGGGTGCTCTGCTCCGGCCTCCGGGTCGGGTACACGTCCCGTGCATCCCTCCGGGTCTGCTTGGGGTATTGCTGCGTTTCATAACGCCACCGCACAGCTCTCTGATTTATTAACTGGACGTTGTACTTTGATGTTTAGTTTCCACCTCTGAAGCTGGTGTAGGTGCGAGAAGGGGGAAAGAGCAGAGAGCTGGACTTCAGTACGCTCTAGTGTAAGCAGGAAACTGGATCTGAAACACACGGAGTTGAGTTAATATCTGTGAGTGCTCCATGCTGCTGCCATTGTTCAGACTGGCTCGTTACAAATCCATAATACCAAAGTAGAGGAAGACCACCCTAGGGACAAATATTAACACTGGGATGTTTATTTTGTAGCGCTTTGCTTAAAAGCAATTGTGCTCCATCAGAATGTCCTAATGAACTTCTGGGGATTGTTGCTTCTTCAAAGGACACAGGGAGAATTTAATGCATATAAAGTGAGAAATGTGGCTGACTTATGCCCTCCAGGTTTTTGATGTGTGTGAGGAGTTATTTGAGAAATGGTCAGTACTTCACTGATCTGAGCTTTGTAAGACAGAGAAGATTCCCGTATAGGGATTTTCAGTATGTGAAGGAGTTTGGACACTTCCTTACAGGAATGTTTTGCAGAGAATATAATGCAGACGAGTGCTGAGCCAAAGGCTTGAGGTCTTTCAAACTTCATTTCTAGTCATGTGATGTTTGTAATTTGACCCTTGCCTCCTCTCTTTATTCCTTTGAGTGTCGGTCAGTGAATGATACACCCCCACTTTGATATTTCTAATGAAGCTTTTCTAGTAATTATGGAAGAGTTCATGCAATAATTGCAGAAAACCACAGAGTAAATATTGTTAATATTTAAGTAGTAAACATAGTGGGAAATTTATTTTGCTAATATTCTGTAACACAGATTGTCACTGTGGGCTTTTACCGTGTAATAGCTGGACATTTTCTCCCTACCTGGAGTAATGATCTGTGTCAAATTAGTGAAAGGCTCAGAACTGAAGAGTGATCTCTTTCCCTTGTAGAGACAGTGAGAAGGTAAAGATGAGTCTTTCTTTCCACTTTGCCCTGTTTGTGTGAATAGAAGGTAAGAATTTTTCAGAGTTATTGCCTTCAGAGTTGCCCATGCAGTGGCTATAGCTAAGAACATTTCCTCTAGATATTCTGGATGTCGTCATAGGCATTGGGACATAGAATAATTTTAGGGCAAGGACTCTAGAAACTTGCAAAATACTGTCTCTAGGTTTTTTTTGTTTTGTTTTGTTTTGTTTTTTTTTGTCCTAGTCTGTGGAAAACTGTTCTGAAAAAGCCAGTTGAATTAAAAATGTTTTGTTGAAATTTCATTTGGTTCCTCTGGGATCATGGCTAGTAAGCTCTGGTAACAGCTGGTTAGAATTGATGAAATGTTATCAGATAACCAGTTGTTCTGCTGCTTGCAGACTGAAACCAAGGGGTTTTGAGAATTGGATTTGTCTGCACAAACAGTCAAATAGTTGCTGAGATTCCAGGCAGGAGATGTGTTTATGAGAAATCTCTTGCGCTATTAACAGAATGTAAAACACAATGGTCAGAAAAATTAGGACTTTTTCCTGATGGTGCCAGGTTTGTTTCACAACATTAATAATTCTTTCATCAGTTCTTCATCCTTCCACCTACACATTTTTGATTGTTCTGAAACAGTTTGCACAGGAGGAGCCCAGCGGGAGCAGAAGCAGCAGTTCACAGAACTCAAATGGTGGTACTGTAGTGACAGGAGGGCTGATTGACAGTATGCCCCATTTGTTTTCCCTCCTCATGCTCTTCTGCAGTCATCCTTCCAACCTTCACATGAGGCTTTTGAAACAAACAGACCAGTAACAAAATGTCTTTTTAAATCCTGCATTCTGAAATTGAAACTAAATTTCGGGCTAAACTTCTGTGCGGGCTTGCAGAGCTCTGTATTTCCAGCTGTCTTGCAGTGTTTCTGTGTTAACTTATTGCTGGGAACATGCTTCTGCGTGTGCCCCTGGATATATTTATTTTTTGTACTAATACTGAAAGCTAATTCTTTGCTAAACTAGTCCATGCTGCGTTTTTATTAATGAATAGTCTAGGACTGCCTAGGGGAAGTGAGCAGCAAGTTGGTACGGAGATAGGAAATAGGTTAGACTTGCTGTTTAAGGGAAAAAAAATATTGATAGATTAAGTTTTCAGTGTACTGTAACCTCAAAATAAGCTTTCTTATATTCTTAAGTGTAATACTGCTTGTTTTCCTGCAGGAAAAAAAAAAAAAAACCTAGTCTCTGGTTTTAACTAGGACACTCGCTGGTGAGTCTGCTGACACAGCGTTCGTTCCCTTAACACTCTTGCCTGCTTAATTAGGATCTGGATTTTGTTAACTATAAGGTTAGATTGCGTTCTGGAGGCTGTCTGAAGATACTAGATAACGTGTACTTGCCTGGCTCATCAAAAGCTGGTGAGATGTATGCAAGAAAAGTGTTTCAGCAACCCCTCGAGCAAAAAGGGTGCTGTGTTAAGTGAGGGAGGAGGAGATGGCTTTCCAGAGGGATGACTTGACGGAGTTTATTATCTCGAAACTGGACGTATCTGAACTTCCAGCCCACTTGGAGCTGGACTTTCTGTAAAAGGACGAAGGCTTGATTTCACAAACGTGATCTCTGGACTAAATCTTCAGATCCTGTACATGTACTACAGCACTGCTAACAGAGTGAAATTCTCAGAATGTTTGTGATAGCCAGTGAAGTATATCATTTATAAGAATACGCACTTCCCAGTGTGCTTGAAGTGTTGCACGTTGTTCCTTTGAAAATATATACGCTTTAGTGTTGCAGTTGAAGTTTTAGGTATCAAGAGGAAGCAATAAAGTCAGCAGTTCGGGGTCTTGCTTGTGTGCCAGGACAAAGTTCCTTTTGAGCCTTTAAGTTGAAATGGGCTCCCTGAAACGTTGTGCAGGGAGTGGTTTGATTAAACTCTTTTACAGATTGCTGCATTTTCTTCCAGTGCACAATTATGTCATGGTTTATACCAGCAGAATAGTTTCTCAGCTGTCAAAAAGTAACTGGACTTCTCTTTAAGGCTCTGTATAACTGTGGACTTCACTGTGCGGTGGAGAAACATAAAGATATTCTTTCTGGGGGCACTCAAGTCTCACTGCTGGTGTTTTACAGCAGTGCAGCACTGTATGGTTCTTACACAGTGGCCTTATCCATCACAGGTAGAGCAAGTGTTAAACAGCAAGAGCTTTTTTTAATCGGAACAAGAAACCTGTGTTTATTGCAGCTGTAGCTGTACTCATCTGTTCTGTGTGCATACAAATGTAATTATAGCTAGATACAGTACAAAACAAGACTCTGCTTGTTCTAGTGGTGGTATTGAACTTTATTCAAATGCTGGGGGCATTTCATTTTTTTTGTTACTGGTGTTCTATTTTTTTTTTAATAGATAACAGGATAATAAAAACATTTTTCTTAAGCAACGTGGATTTTTCAACTAATATTTTTCTATGACACAAATATCTGTTGTTTTTTTTTTTTTTCGCTAAACTGACTTGAATTGTGAATGGCTTTTCTTGCCAAAGTGTTACTGCTGCAGACACTTGACTCACACTGAAGAGGTGGTCTTTCCCTGTCAAGCATGGAGACTTCAGGCAACATGCTTAAAACGTTTTGTCAAGCAGGATAGCTATATACAGAACATGTTGCAATTCCAACATGACTGAAGCTCTCCACCTGCTGGACCTGCTAAGAGATCACAGAACCACAAGATGGTGTGGGATGTATGGTGCAGTTGACAACAACAGATAGAAGGCATGCCATCCAAAGGCACCTAGACAAGCTTGAAAAGGGGACCCACAGGAACCTACTGAGGTTCAACAAGGCAAAGTGCAAGGTGTAGCACTTGGGTCTGGGCAATCCCAAGTATGTGTACAGATCAGGAGAAGAACTCGAAGAGAGTAACCCTGGGCAAAACAACTTGGGGATTCCGATGGATGAAAAGCTTTAAAGGAGCCAACAGTGTGCACTTGTAGCCCAGAAGGCCCACTGTATCCCAAGCTGCATCAAAGGAGGAGTGTCCAGTAGAGCAAGGGAGCTGATTGTGTCCCTCTGCTCTGCCCTTGTGAGGCCCCACCTGCTGTATCCAGACCTAGGACCCCCAGCACAAGAAAAACGGGGAGCTTTTGGAATAGGTCCAGAGGAGGACCACGAAGATAACAGAAGGGCTAGAACACCTGTCATCTAAGAAAGGTAGAGGGAGCTGGGCTTGTTCTGCCTGGAGAAAGCTTTGAGGAGACCTCACTGCAGCCTTCAGTACGTATTATAATCTGGCTGTGACAGCCTGGAGGGAGAACAACTTTTTACATGGTCCGACAGTGATAAGGCAAGGGGGAACAGTTTTAAATTAAAGGAGGGGAGAATTTAATTAGATATTAGGAGGAAATTCTTCACTCAGAGGGTGGTGAGGTGCTGGAACACGTTGATCAGAGAAGATGTGGATGCCCCAAACCTGGAAGTACTCAAAGTCAGGCTGGATGGGACCCTGGGGAGCATGACCTGGTGGTTGCCAACCCTGCTGACAGCACAGTGTTGGAACTACGTGATCTTTGAAGCTCTTTTCAAAGCCATGCTGTTTCAGGATTCTATGATTTTAAACATCAACTCATAAAACTAAACACCTAACGGTTTGACTGACTGAAGCAGACTTTGGATGGCATGCCTTCTATCTGTTGTGTCAACTGCACCACTCAGCTTGGTGTCACCTGAAAACTTGCTGAGGGTACACTTGATCCCCCCGTCTATATCATTGATAAAGATGTTGAAAAGTGCCAGTCCCAAGATAGATCCCTGCGGGACACCACTTGTCACCTGTACCACCTGGACACTGAGCCGTTGACCTCAACTCTCTGGCAGCGACCATTCAACCAGTTCTTTATCCACTGAATAACTCTTCAAATCCATACATCTCTAATTTACAGATAAGGCTGTGGTGGGCAATCATACTGAAGGCTTTACGCAAGCCCAGATTAATGACATCAGTTGCTCTTCCTTTCTCCACTGACACTGTCACTCCATCATTGAAGGCCACCAGATAGGTGAGACGCAGTTTGCCCTTGGTGAAGCCATGCTAGCTGTGTCAGGTCACATCCATGTCTTGCCTAACTGTAGCTTCCAGGAGGATCTTTTCCATGATCTTCCTAGGCACAGTGGTGAGGTTTACCAGCCTGTAGTTCCCCAGGTCTTCCTTTCTCTGTGAGGGACTTTTTCCTTTTTCCAGTCACTGAGGACTTCATCTGACATCCATGACTTTTTGAATTTGGTAGAGAGTGGTTTGGCAATCACGTTGGCCTGTTCCTTCAGGACCCTGGGATGTGTGTTGTCTGGCCTCATAGACCTGTACATGTTCAGTCTCATGAGGCAGCTTCAGACTTGCTCTTTGCTTGCAGTGGGAGGGATTTTGTTCCCCCAGCCCTTTGCCTAGAGGTTCAGGGACGTAGGATTTATGAGGAACCTGACTGCCAGTGAAGACTGAGACAAAGAACTTGTCAAGTACCTCAGCCTTCTCTGTGTCTGTTGTTGCCAGTTCTCTCTTCTCATCTCTGTCTGTTTATAATGGAGGCACTTTTGCATAATTTGAAAGCAATAACTGAGAAACCAAAGATGAAATAAAAGAGACAGTGGTTTGTTGTGGCTTAACCCCAGCAGGCAGCTGAGCACCAGCAAGCTCTTCTCTCACTTCCCTGCAGTGGGACAGGAGAGAAAATCGGGGAAAAAAGGCAAAGCTCTTTAGCTGAGATAAAGGCAATTTAATATGACAGAAAAGGAAAGGAAAGTAATAGTACTAGTAACTGTATACACATAGAGAAAGTGATGCACAATGCAAGTTCTCACCACCTGCTGACTACTCAGTCCTGCGAAGTGGCTGCCTGTTCAGCCAATTCCACGCTTTTTTTTTGTGGTTCACCATGAATTCATATGGTGTCAAACATGCCTTTGACCCTTTGTGTGTGCTGGCCTGATTCTGTCCCCCTCCCAGCTCCTTGTGCAGCCACAGCTCCTCACTGGCAAGGCAGCATGAGGAGCAGAAAAGGCTTTCGTTTGGTGTAGGCACCACTCTGCAACATCTGAAACATCAGCATGGTATCAACACTGTTTTTCTCCCGAATCCAAACACAGCATCATACCAGCCACTGTGAGGAAAATTAACTCCAACCCTGCTGAAACCAGGACTGTGTACTTGCTGAGATGGTCATCCAGTGAGGTAGTCTGCCACAGAGATTTGCATGCACATTACAGCCCATTCTTCAACTAGTCTGCTGTTGCAAGGTGATGTCTGATCTATCGTAGTGAATCCTGAGTTTACTGACTGACTCAATACAGATGGAGTGAGGCTGATGTACATATATTTTTCTAGAGTGAATGCTTTGTTAGAGTATCACAATACAAAGTTTTGTTGCTGGAGAGATTTGAACCCTCCTATGTCATATCCAGTGGTACTTTTTGATGGTTGGACTGGATGATCTTGTAGATCTTTTCCAACCTAGCTAATTCTATGATTCTATGATTTAAGGAACAGCTGTTTCAGCTAGAGTTCATTCTCTGCTTTGAAGGGCAAATGTTACGTGCATGAAAAACAGCTTCCTTGTTTTATATTTGGAAAGTCACGACCTAGTCCAAATAAATTTTCCCCTCTTGGTATTCATGGTTTCCATGCTGGTACTTAGAATCTCTCTGTACTTTTGCTTCTGTGGGGGAGAGATCTGGAGCTGGGATACAAGAAAGCCTGAAAACACTTCCTGTGAGGAGCTGATGTGCAGTCTGTGGGAAAATTCTAAATATACTCCAGTGGGATGTGAAGGTAGGTGACACAGTGCTGAGCAACTGCATCGGCATAGCAAGCTGAATGGGTAGCAGTATTAATAGTGAAGGAGTTTAGATTTAAAGATGCTCAGCATTAATATAAACCAGTGCTTGAAGATCTGTGTTAGTTGGCACAGGAAAAACTAAAGTAAAATTGTGGTTCGTCTTGCTCACTTCATACAAATCATGCAACCTTTGAAATGCCTCAAGTAATGAGAATATGTGTCCTGGCAGATGATAAGATATTTGGAAGGGAATGTACAAAGAAGGGAATGTTGCTACTTCAGTAGATTATGAATGAAGAAAGTGAAATTTACCATGCTGCAAAATGGCAGATTTTTAAAGGTAATGCCTAAGAGCTAAACATCCTTTTCCAGATTCAACTTCAAGTGTGTAGTCACAAAGACATGGATTTTATGAGGCAGAAGGAAACTCCTCGAAAACCTGACAGTTTTTACACGTCACTGGGTTTGTGGTGGTCTTCTCTCTTATGATACTGTCTGTTAACCTTTGTCTTTTTTCTCTGTACAAAAGCTTCTCTTGCTAGTTTTCTCATGTTTATAAGGGGAAAAAAAAAAGTACATTTCTCTGTGTTTGCCTGAAAGTGTTTTTGCTATGACTCTTATGGACTCTGGCCCCCCAGTGTGACATCACACATGCTTGTGCTCTGAAATCTGATTCTGTAAAATCACCTATTTTCTTAGCTTTCTGATCCACTGGACATTTATGTAGCCTTAGAGATGCTACCCTTAGGTTAGAATACTTTCTTTTTGCTCTGCAGTGCAGTCTGAAGGGAAATGTATTTAACTTCCCTCCGGACCCATTTTCTTAGATCAGTCATGTGAAGCCACTGAAGCCATAGGAGAGTGTCCAAAATTTCACAGAGGTGGGAGAATGGGTGTCTAGAGTCTGGCTAGTCAGAGACCTAAGTGTAGGCTGCAGTTCATGCTGTCCTCCATGGCCAGGAGGAATGTGGCTTGTGTGGGTGACTTGTGGCTGTTACCATGAGAAACCTTTTCATTTGGACTTCTGCCTTCCTGAGGGCAGTCATGCAGAACCTCATTTCAGATGTGACCTCTGTGCAAACAGTTTGGAGGCCATCAGGCGGTGGATCAAGTGCTTTCTTCAGTCCATATGTTCAGCTGTTGCTGTGGCCAGGCATTGTGACCCGAGGATACTGAGGCAGTGTTTGGAAGGCAGATAGATGCTGGCTAACCTCGGTGCATATTTACATTTCAGTGCAGGCAAAAAATGAATAAATACTCTGTGTTGCAACCTCAAGTTAATCTGTATCCACTGTAGTGATTGCTTCAGAGTGTCTGGTGGCCTTCTGTGATGGAATGAGTGGGCAAAGGAAGAGCGACTGATGTCATCTACTTGGATTTGTGCAAAGCCTTCAATATGGGCCCACACCACATTCTTATCCCTAAATTGGAGGGATACGGATTTAAAGGGTGAACTATTTGATGGAGAAGGAATTGGTTGGGTGGTTGCAGCCAATGGCTCTATGTCTAGGTGGATGTTGGTGATGAGTGGTGTCCTCCAGTGTTCTGTCTGGGGACCAGCGCTTTTCAACATCTTCATCAGAGACCTAGGTAGTGGGATCAAGTGCACCATCAGCAAGTTGTTTATGACACTAACCTATGAAGAAAGGTTGAGGGAGCTGGGCTTGTTCTGCCTGGAGAAGAGAAGGCTTTGGGGTGACCTCACTGTGGCCTTCCAGTATTAAAGGGAGCTTGTGGACAGGAAAGAGACTGACTTACTTGGTCTGATAGTGATAGAACAAGAGGGAACTGTAAACTAAAAAGGAGGTTTAGATTACGTATTAGGAGGAAACCCTTTGCTCAGAGGGTGGTGAGGCCCTGGCACAGCTGCCCAGAGAAGCTGGGGGTGCCCCATCCCTGAAGGTGTTCAAGGCCATGCTGGATGGGCCCTAGGTAGCTTGATCCAGTGGGTGGCAACCCTGCCCACAGCAGGGTGTTGGAACTAGGTGATCTTTAAGGTCCCTTCCAAGTCAAGCCATTCTAGGATTCATTCTGTGATTGTATGATTTTTTAGTGGGCTTAACATGTGAAGTATTGCTTCCTCACAACTTTTTGGCGAATCAGCAACTTGAGCGCAGTGCTTTGGACACTTTGTTTATAATTTACTTGGAAATAATAGTAGACTGTTCCCGGATTTGTGCTGTGAAATTTGCTGCAACGTTGTTAGGAATTTGGTATTTATTCTGTATACTTTTAATTCTTGCCTGGGGCTCCATGGAGCTTATGAGACTGTAAGAGTTGTCTGTGTCACTGTGACCAGGTAGGATAAGAGAGCATGCATGTAAGCCTTGGTGACCTGACAGTTTGGCACCTTTGTTTAACTAACTGATGATGGCAAAGAAAAGGTAACAAGTCAATAATGTGTGACTGAATTGCCTGTGTGGGTTGCCAAGACACTGGCTTAAATGAGAAATGTTACTGGTGCAATTTATGCTGAGATAAAAGTATGCCAACTGAGTACAGTGGAGTCATGATGGTCATACTGAAGTAATGATCTCCTGCTTTATCTGTCAGGCTTTTCCATGAGAAATGTGTATGTATAAAATAAAATTCTCAGCTTGCAAGCCAGAAAACAAAGCTCATTAGGATCACAGCTTGCAAGCAGAGAAAGGAAGCAGTTCATTTTAATTGTGCTCAGTCCAAGAAGCATTGAGGTTGCTTTAAGAGAGGAATACCCATGTGATTCATGCTCACCAAAGAAGACAGCCAAAATTTGATAAGACTCTATGGGGGACTGGTATCTGCAAAGCTGGGAAAAGGTATCTCAGAAAATGGCTTGTAGTCAGCAATGTGAGAGGTGGCATGTTAGTCTCACTTCTTTCGTGACAGGACAAATTCTAATGTGTATAGCAGCTGGAATTTTAGGTCAGTACATGCTCCAGTGCAAAAACTAAATGGTTTTTGGCCTTATACAAGGACAAAAAAGAAAAAATCATTCCCTACTGCAAGGAAATCAAGGTGAGTTTCTGTGAATGGTACGGAGCAAACTTTTTTTTTTTCCCAAGTACAGATTTGTAGTCTGTAGCAAACAGTGCCTCATTTTAACTTCAGTTGTTTTAATGGTTGCAGTCTGTTCATTTTCCTACCTTTCTAACTTCCCTGGGCATTCAGCATTTTCTCTAGAAGTTTCCCTTGTTTTGTGTGATAGAATACTGGAGATTTTCCTTTCTTATACAATATCTTAATACTTTATTCCCCCAGACCTGGAGATACTCCAGGTGTCGCATCGGGCTCTGATGTCGCTGTAGGTGTCCCTGCTCATTGCAGAGGAGTTGGACTAGATGACCTTTAAAGGTCTCTTCCAACTCAGATGATTCCATGATTCTCCGTGTGTTTGTATTTCCTGAACAGTCAATGAGATCTGATGGATGCAGTAAGCTAATTCAGCCATTGGCCTGACATTAACACAAATCAGTAACGCAATGCATTACTAACAAATGCTGGCCTTTGTGCAGCCATTTGCACCAGTCTCAGAGGCTGTCAAGGTGGTTGTCATGGTGTTATCTATGGATCTGTGGCCGTGACAGGGGGACAGGAGGCCCACCGGCCCGAAGAGATGGAAAGGAGGGGAAAAAAAAAGTCTGCAGTTTAGGAGCCAGTCCAGCCCAGTCGGGTGGCTGATGCAGCAGGGGAGCCACAGACCCACGCCCTGGGGCAGACAAAGGGAAGAGGAGAAAGGTAGGGAAATTGTAGGTGGATCTAAAACAAAACAGCGGCACCAATCTGAGGAGGAACGTTGATTTACTAAATATGATATCGAAGTTGAGGCCAGCAGATCAAAACAGAGAGAGTTCCAAGCTGAGATTCTTACTCCGTAAGCTGCAGGGGGACCACGTGCTTCCCCGCCGGGTACGAAGAGAGAGCTCTCAACCTGCCAGGCAGCTTCACCAGCCCCTCTACGCCCAAAGACCCCTGGGGAGAACAGCTCCTCCAAGAACCAAAACACCCAAAGAAGGCAGTCTGCAGGAACCAGGGCATTAACTTTTTAACTGCCAGTGCTTTACGTGATGTTACGATGTGGAATACCGACCACAAAAAATCACAAAGCCATGACAGTGGTACATTTCATACTGTTCTTTTTGTTGTTGTTTGTTTGAAAAACTGAGACAAAGGGAGATAATGTTACTTGAAAGAAGACAGGAGCAGTGCTGTGTGGAAACAGCGACTGATCTAGTTGTGTATCTTTTTTAAAAAAAAAAAATCATCTTGCCTGGCAAAGGAGGAAAACAGTCTTTTTTGTCAAATCATTGTCGTGTTCCCAGGCATATATTAGCCTAAAGCAGTGTTCCCAAAAGAGCTTTGGGTAGGATTCAGGTGTTAGTGTCCTAGGAACTGTTTCAGTAGGCAGTTCGCATGCAGCTAAACTTTTCTGGAGATTGGGGGATGTTTGCGGTGTGAATTCAGGCCCTTCTGTGTTCCTTGGCCTTGATACTGGAAATATTCGTGGACACCTTCACTTGTGTAAGTGAATGTTAGAAGTCCTAGACTCTGGTGGAGTGTTCTGTCCATTGAACTGTTAGGGTAGCCACAACAACAACAAAAAGATTTCAAACGAAAATGATGTTTAGAATGGAGTCAGCCTTATTGTTCTTTACGTGGGGACTCAAATCTTGCTGATGTCAAGAGGACTTCATGTTTCTCAGGGTTAGTAATCTTACTGTGTAACGCTTTCTAGTTTAAATAAAACCATCATGATTCTGTTTGGTTGGATTATGTTAATGTTTAATTTTGAATGCAAATGACTTGTCTGTTGAGCTTTTGACTACTGTCACTTCAGGAGCAAGATCACATTGTTGCAGTTGTTACTGGATCCCAGAGGTACAAAGGGCTGTCTGGAAGTAGCCTGAAGAAGATAGTGCAGACAATGTCAGCACAGGCATTGAACTTCCTTTGTAAGCCGTGTGGTGCATCTTAAATTTTTACAATGCTCTTATCTTCCTGCACACCTTTAATCTCTGAGGACGAAGTACAAGCGGATTGTAGGGAAAGGCCACTACTAATACAGGCTGTGCTGTACCTTTTTGTCTGCAATAGGCTTTGCACATATGTGGAACAGATATTTTGTGGGGCTGTGGAGCCTGTCTTTTGCACATGGGACAGATACTGTGAAAACAGCTCTAATTTTTTTTTCTTTTGTATTTTAGGGACACGAGGTGTCTTTAATAACCATGAGCAACCCTTTTGTACAGATTGTGGAGCCACTAGATGCTAAACAGCCTCTGAAGAAGTTCTTTAATCTGAGCAAATTGGAAGACGTGAGATATGGTACGTTGACAATGTAGGGAAAGCATTTGATTAGTTTTGATGAACAGTACCAGAGACACTGCAACATTGGGTGATAATGAGTGTACAGAACTGTACGGTCATGGAGAGAACTATGAATTCAGAAGATAGTTCTTGTAAACAAAAAAAAAAGCAGAGTTTATTTCTGGAAATGCAGAATTACAGAAGTACTGACAAGTTGATAATACTACTTTTCTCAGCATGTTGTGCATGCAAACTGCATGTTGCAGTCATGTTTTTCCAAAACGAATAAAGAGGGCTAGCTAGATCTAAGTTTTCACTCTGCAACTGTGAAAGGCTGGAAATGACCTGACTCTGATATAGCTAAATCATTCAGAAAAATCATTTGAATATAAAAGGAACAAAGAATGGAGGTGAAAAGAATTGTTTCTGGGGATACTTTTTCTTGCTAGCACTTCCTGTATATACTCAGGCAACTTCTGTGTGTCACTGGTAAAAACCTTACAACCCATGCCATTGACCTAGAAAGCCAGTATCTACAGCTTATAGGTGCCTACGTGTGGTGTTTCTCTTCTTTCAAAGAGAAAACAAGTGATCAGGAGGAATTCGGGAAACAAGTTTGGAAGAGAAGGAACATTTTGTTTAAATGCATATCCAATGCAAGCTCAGACACTGTGTAAATGAGGAATTAATTAACGCTGGGCTTGGTCTCTGGAGAGCAGAGATGAGTCTTAAGAAACAGGCAGATGCATGTTTGTTATTAGCAGTTGACTTACTTCAAAATCCCAGGAGGGATAAGCTCCATAAAGAAAAAAAAGTGTGAAATTCTTACAGTTGAGCAGAGAGATGGAATAACATACCAGCTGAGTATGGTGATGGTGGTGAATTACCAACCAACAAAAAAACCACCCACAAATGCAAGTGATTCAAAGTGATTAGATGACTTCTGTGTCTTTGGGACCCTGGGTAGAGTGTTACAACAGACTTCTCAGTTTTTTGAATTGAAATACTTATAGAGAGGATCTCAAACATCTATTATTGCAGATAGGCTTTTATTTTTATTTCACACCCATTACTTGCGGTAGAGCTGTCAAAACTATTCTAATCTTTTGTAACATCTCACATGTACAAGGACTAACCCAAAAGTAATGCCTCCTACTTTATTGTGATGACTCACGATATCGGGGCAGATGTTAGTCATACGGCAGTAGAGGTTGAATCTTCCCACCAATATTCCCTTACATTTTGTTGCCAAAGACCGAACCCATTGACATTCATTGATGCTGCTCTAGAGTCAGGCCAGAGAGAAGACAGCCTTTCTCCTGCAACATGCTGGCATCAGACCCTGTACCAGTTTGAAGACCATGGAGCGCGTTGTCAATCTAATCTGGACTGTCCTGCCACACCCGCTGTTTAGTCAGGATTTGATGCCTTCTGATATCCATCTGTTTAAGCTGATAAAAAATGAACTGCATGGGCAACATTTTCCTAGCAGTATTCACATCATTGCAGCAGGTCACCTCCACTGGTGCAGATATTTACGAGCATGGCTTGCTGGCTGTTATTCATTGCTGGCAAAAAAGCATAGCTTGTGGTGGTAACTATTGAAAAACAGTGCTTTGTAGCTGAGAATTTGCTCTTTCAAAGAGTGTGATTGTGCTCCTTGTATCTGTTGTGGTTTCCATGGAAATAGATAGGAGGCATTACTTTTGGAGTGGCCTATATATTTCTGTCTTGAAGATGAGCAAATGCACAAATGCTGCAGTTGACTTTCATTCTCCATCTCTTGAGAAGAAGCAACTGGTTAGAACATCTAAACTATATCTTCAGTTATTCCAGGTGGAAAATTGTGTTCTTCTAGTGCATTTATACACTGTTTATTACCTCTTACCCATGCAGCATGCCTGCCATTTTCTATTCGAGTCCTCTTGGAAGCAGCGATACGGAACTGTGATGAGTTCCTAGTGAAGAAGCAAGATGTTGAGAATATTCTCAACTGGAAAGTAATGCAACACAAGAATGTTGAAGTGCCATTTAAGCCCGCACGAGTTATTCTGCAAGATTTCACGTGAGTCTGATGCTCTCCAAACCTAGCAAGAAGGGTTTTTGAAACTGCAGGAGTACTCAGCTTGGGATGGAGAGGATGAGCTGAAAGAAATAATAGCAATGCAATGCTAGGAGGGACTGTGTTCAGCTTTCCTGGATGCTATAATGCATACAGCTCTTGGGGAGGGAAATACTTACAATAGAAACATAGATGAAGTACCTCCAAGATGCACAAATAAATATCTTCGTGAAATTCCTCAAAAATTGAGAGAAAATAAGATGGATGCATTTGCATGCAAATGAAGAAATTTGGAATTAAGAAATTTTGCTGTTTTTTTTTTTCTTTTTATCAGTTTTTTCTTCTAAAATTTATTTTTTGGAGGGACTCTTGCTTTTAATGTTTTACACTCCTCAGTCCTCATTTATAAGCCATATCATTGCTTTCTATTCTGAATCACTGTTGTTCCAAATATATATTTTTAAAGGCTTTTGAAAAAATGAATGTAGACTTTTCCCCAAAAATGTCCGTTGAGGTTCCTACCTGATGGACTCTGAAACTGGGCCCTTTTATTGCAGTGTTGGTAATCCCTATATGTTAGTGTGTCCCTGATAGATGTGGAAAGTAAATTTTCAGGTGAAACAGTAACTTCTGTTTTTAATAGAGGTTTTGATGTGAAAGTCCACTTCACTTTGTACCTTTGTCCTGTACCTTTGTACAGAGGCAGAGATTTCAGTTCTTCTGTGTTCAGCCCCGTGCTGCTAAGCTGTAACCTTATTTTATTTTTCAGAACTATAATGTATCTTACCTGTCATGCCTTCAGGTTTGCAGTTTCCCAAAGGCTGGCTGTGTGCTGGAGGTCCAGTACAGCTCAACTTTTGAAGACATTTGGAAAACTAGCAGAGCTTCCATTTCAGAAAAAAAGTGCTGATTTCCTAGATATTTATTTTTGTCTGCTTGCTGCTACTAACCTTAAAAAAAGAGTACAGAGGAAACCAGTTTACAAACAAACTTTGTTCCATTTGTTACTGCTTTTCTTTCTTACTCATCCTCTCTGAGTTATAAAAATTTTGCTTTAATTCTGCAGAGCAGCTGTATTCATAAACAAGCTCTTGAACATGCTCCTGAGAGGGAGCTTTTAGAAAATGGAGCCTTTGGCAGCCTTACAGAAGGCATGTAACAATTACATTCATAGGTCATGGATTAGGATTATTGAATTTACTAGATCTCACTGTTCTGCAGTTAAGCTGAGTTCCTCTAAGTATATAGATGAGTGTTGTCTCTGTTTCTTTTCAGTTGCATGAGGTTTGTAAGTTGGTAAATAAATCTTCCTCTCACCTGCATCCACCCCTGCCCTCCCTCAAATCCATCCATAATGCAGCATCTGCTGCTTTCCATGATGTATGCATATTCTGGGACAAAAAAAACTGCTTCAAGCTACTGAGCATCGACAGCTAATAGTGTGAGTGCTAGATAATATGGAGCTTTTTTTGCTCGGAGAAGGGAAGGCTTGAGAGGGAGATGTTATCAGTGTATGTAAGTACCTGGATGGAGGGTGCAAACTGAATGGAGTGAGGCTCTTTCCAGTGGTGCCGGTGACAGACAAAAAGCAATGGGTACAAACTGAAAAACAAGAGGTTCCCTCTGAACATGAGGAAACAGTTCTTTACGTTTTTGAGGGAGGAGGAGCACTGGCACAGATTGCCAGGAGAGGCTGCAAAGTTTCTGTCCTTGGGGATGTGCAGAAGCCTGGGCAACCTGCTGTAGATGGCTCTGCTAGAGAAGAGTGGTTGGACCAGAGGACCCCCAGAGGTTCCTGACACCTCAACCATGATTCTTCCTGCAGTGTTTCTGCTATATTTTAAAATGTTAATAGCATTCTTACGATCAGGAGTTCAGAACAAATTCTTGTTACTTGGGGCTATTCGTGCAGAAGCTTGTTCTGTGTGAGATACTGAGTGATTTTAAATAGTTACAGGCACATCACAGGCAACTTTTTTTTTTTTCTCTCACAAAGGAATGCTGAATTGAACTATTTCTTCTGGAGTCCCAGCCAAGCATGTTAAACTCCTTGATGAACGTTGATGAATTTTGGTTTTAGTTTTTCATTGTTACAGCATTCAGGATGTAGATGCAGTTCTGTGTCTCCTGTTCTTCTGAATTCATGTTCCTAAGAGTACTGTCTCTGCAGTAGGGTAATGATCCCAGGACTTGACTCAGACTTAGGCTGAGCCCATGGTTTGCTTCATATGTGGCTGTAGGTGTCTGTTCTGAGTCTCAGGACTTGGGCTGAATTTGTTTTGCTTTTTTTTCTTCTCCAGATTGTTTCACATTGCCTAATTATCTTCTATTACAGTGGGGTACCTGCTGTTGTTGACTTCGCTGCGATGCGTGATGCTGTGAAGAAACTTGGTGGGGACCCTGAAAAAATCAATCCTATCTGCCCTGCTGATCTAGTGATAGATCACTCCATCCAGGTTGATTTTAACAGGCGGTAAGGATACAAAATGTCTCTTCCTTCTTAATGTTAGTGAGGACGCTGGTAATGTAATTGGTGATATTCTAGGCATTTGGACGATAACATTGTAGAACCTGAGAAGTGATGGAGTTAAAGCGTTGTATCTGTTCCTGTGAACAAAATGGAAATTTTATTCTTTCTGTAGAGCATTTCTCAGCAGCCCAAGCCTGGACTGAATGTTAATAGAAACAGGCTCATTCCAGACCTGTGGTGATCACAGTTTTCCATAATAATGCTGCGTTACTATTAGTTGTTCAGAAATAGCTTTTTTCCACTTGCACTTTTTGACCTTGCGGAGCTTCCTGGAAAGGACAGACAAGACTGTCTCCTTTTTTCCTTATTTGTGTAAGAGTAGACCTGAGCTCCCCTGACTCAGCTGTTGGCTGATTCTCTACCTCCACAGAGAAGAGCACAAGACATTGTTTAATATGACTTCTAAAAGTATAGGAAAGAAGCATAATGCAAGCCAATCCTGAACGTGCCACAGACAGACAAATGCTCACTAGACTCACAGTTAAATCATAGAATCAATCATAGAATCACAGAATCATAGAATGGCCTGGGTTGAAAAGGACCTCAAAGATCATCTAGTTTCAACCCCCCTGCTGAGTGCAGGGTTGCTAAATCTAAGACCTCTACTGAGGGTTCCTTTTAGCGTTCACATGTAAACCTGACCCTACCAAAATACTCTTAGAAACAGATCCTGCCATTGCATGTTTCGTTGTGATTTCCTTCTTGTACCAAACTTCTGAAATTTGTTGTTCTGCAGTTGCCTTGCCTGCAAAAATACTCTGTATTTATTGTCCTCTGTAAAAGATAGTCTTGAAGCAGGCCTCTTAAATTACAGCAAAAAAGAATAAAAAGTAGAAATTAAAGAACATAAAAAACATTTTATCAGTGCCAATATTTCAAGGCCTCAGCAGAATAAAAATACGGAACTTCTGAGCAGAACTGTAACACAGAACTTGTTTCAGAACAGAATGTTGACAGAAACCTTTTACATGTAACCTTTTCCTTCCTTCCATGGTTTTTCTTTTAAAATTTTTGACTGAAGGCTTATAGGGGCACAAGTTCACTGCTTCAGTTTTATAACTGATGGGAGAGAAAAGGCCAAAAAAATCTGACATATACTCCTGTCAAAAATAAGCTCCCTTTACGTTTTGGTGGTGTTATATGTGAATCTTAACACTAAGGAATTTAGAAACACTGACAAAATTAAAAATAAGACTTATCAGTGACTTAGTGGGTGTTTTAGCATCAGTTTAATAAACTAAAAGCCTAACATTTTAAAATTTGTAAATGACATCTGCATCATTTTTATTAGATCTTTGGGAAGTAGTACGTTTCCTTCTGCTATCACAGTGTTTTGATTATTTTTCTGCCTATTTTAGTGGCTTTCATTTTATCAGTCCTATTCAGGACTTTATTTGGGTAATTTTTTGCTAACAGTTACTTTTTGTCTCAGACTTATATTAATTCTGCTAGCACCTTGTGTATGTGGAGAGAATGTTGGCCAGTCTGGTGCTTTAGTTCTTTCAAACTCTTCAGCCCTAGGTTAGAGAGCTGATACAAATGGGGAGTTTGTTAGCCCTTTCTGTCTTGAACCACAGGGGTAGCTGCTGCTTAACTGAAGTGTTTAGCTGCTGCTAAACTGAAGTGTTCCAGTTCTCTTTTCTGCTTTTCTGATTTCCTTATGTTTATTGAGGCTTTGAAATCTTCATATTGCTCTAATGTGTAGTCTACCTTTTCCCAAAATACAAGTTTCAAGCCAACCATCTGTATGATATGCAGACTAGCACTCACATTTAAACTAAACTTCTTAAATAATGCAAGCAACATTGATTACCTTTGTTTTGCTGCTGTGATGACATTAAAAGATGAGATTGATCAGCATTAAAATTAGCTAATAATTCTTCTTTCACCCTTTGGTCATGTCTGACCATACATGAATATCAGGTGGACCCTTGTGATTGTGACAGCTGATTATTTTCACTTGCAGATCAGACAGCTTGCAAAAGAATCAGGATTTGGAATTTGAAAGGAACAAAGAAAGGTTTGAGTTCTTAAAGGTACTGAAATAGTTAATCTTATTTGCATGACCAAAGATGGATCAAACATAAATTCTTCCAGTGCACACATTTGTTAAAAACTTTTGACTCTATTTTTTTTTCAGTGGGGCTCTCAGGCTTTTAAAAACATGAGGATTATTCCACCAGGCTCCGGGATCATCCACCAAGTGAACTTGGAATACTTAGCAAGAGTGGTGATGGATCAGGATGGCTACTACTATCCAGACAGTGTGGTGGGCACTGACTCGCACACCACCATGGTAGATGGCTTGGGAGTGCTTGGCTGGGGTACGTGCAGTAGCACATGGTGAATAGTTAGTTGGCTGATCAGCATTCTTTAGAGCAATCCATATGCTTCAAAATTACAGAATCATAGAATAGTTTGGGTTAGGAAGGGACCTTAAGGATCAGCTAGTTCCTACCCCAGTTCCATGGGGGGGGAACAATATATACCTTTGAGTCTAGTAAACTTGCCTTCCTGTAAAACAGCTTTTCTGCTTTTGATTGATAACCAATAGTTACAACGCATTTCACAAGCAGTACATCATTGTTCTGTGCCGTGTCAGGGGTTTTGTTCTTTGTTTATTCATGGCATGGTTAAGTCATTAAATGAAGCTTTTACATCGCTTACTTTGAAATCCAAGTCTCCTCAGAGTGAGTTACTTAAATTTATTTAACATCCCATCTGATGGCTGAGGATCAAGGCTGAAAGTATGAAACTGAAGCTTAACCTTACAAAAAATCAGCCTTGCAAAAACTGAAGTGAGAAGACAAATGTCTGTTCACAGAGATTTCAGCCCTGTTTTACTGCGTGCCTTCTCTCACCTTAAATCAAGTCATCATGAAATACTTATTTGTGTCTTTTGGATAGTCTGATAGTTTAGTTCTGCTACTTCCAGGTGTTGGTGGCATTGAAGCAGAAGCGGTGATGTTGGGCCAGCCAATCAGCATGGTGCTTCCAGAAGTGGTTGGCTATAAGCTGCTAGGAAACCCTCAGCCACTGGTAACATCCACTGACATAGTGCTCACCATTACCAAGGTAATGAACATGCCTTATTTTTGCCACTACCGCTGAAAACTGCATGTACTCTAAGACAAGAGCCACTGTGCTGCATACTTAGGATCTCTGTGTATACTTTGATTTAGTTGTTTTGGTCTTTAAGACTTACTGCTATGTGGATTGGAATCAACTACTCAAATTTGCTAATGCAAATCTGTTTCCCAAAACCTAGATAGAATAGAGCAGAGAGCTGGTACATAAATTGCCTGTTTAATTCCTCATGTGTAGGTCCGTTTTGGAACAGCAGTATTTGTACAAAGTTCTTGATTCTTTAGCATCTCAAAAGAAATAGAATGGCTCTCTTTGGAAGGCCTCACTTAGAGTGAGGCAGTGTAGAAGCTGAAAACAAAGAAGTGCTGCAGTCTGATGTCTTTGATTTGCGGGTATTTTGCTCACACGTTCATAATATGTTTATTCACTCTGTGGCTTGTAACTGAATTAAGAGTATTACTGAGTCAGCAGTAATGTTGAGTTTGAGCTCAGCAGTCTGGTAGATATGTTCATCATGGGTTGCTGGCTCTAGAGAAAACTCCAGCTGGGGAAAGTAATTTTTTTGAGTTCATTGAAATGTTGTATGTTTTCAGAGATTTGCAGTTTGATTCCTGTGCTTGTGGATATAGCTATTCCTGTTCCCCTGTCTGCAGTGGTTCACTGGCAAAAAAGCACATACTATTTTCTCCTTAGAGAGTCAAGTTAAGATAAACACAGTTGTTTGAAGATAGACACTAGTTTAAGTGAGAGGAAGAGCACGTTCAGAAGGAATACTACATCCCTCTGTTTTATCTTCTTGGGACTTTACAGCTCTGTGCCCTTGTTCCTCTAATATAGTTTACTATATAAAGTTTCCTGGTATAGAAATATATATTCTTGTGTATAGAGTTTTTACACAAGTCTCTTGATAACTATCAATGACGTAGTCACTGTATTTTTGTAACAGCACCTTCGCCAAGTTGGAGTCGTGGGTAAATTCGTGGAGTTTTTTGGTCCTGGTGTAGCCCAGCTGTCAATTGCTGACCGAGCTACCATTGCCAATATGTGTCCAGAGTATGGAGCAACAGCTGCCTATTTCCCAGTGGACGATATCAGCATTGGGTACCTGGTGCAAACAGGTTAGTTATGAGAAGAGACATGAATTAACAGTGTAGAAGCCCAAAGTCTGTATGGTGTAGTCATCAACGGGAAGGTGGAGCCTTCCAAGCATGAAGCTTTAATCATATATTTTTATCATGTATTTGCTTATTCAGCTTGTTTCTTGCTCTTAGTGTTAGTACCTATATTTAGGAAGAGCAAAATTTTATGTTGTCTTTTAACTGTCTGCTTAGCCCTCCTTGCAGGTAGGCTGTCCATTACAAAAGCAGGAACCTAAGCTTTTGTTCTGGAAAAGCCACTAAATCTGCTCAGTTGCTTTGTTTCTGGTGAGTCCCTAATACTTGTCCTTCTGTGCACAGTGTAGTGTGAACAGTGTGCAATAGCCAGTTTTACTTTCTGTCATGTAGTAGTTCCTCAGTTCCACTTGTGGTTTTATTTTTTTCTCCTGTATCTGGCTTTCACCTTAGGCCGTGATAAAGAGAAAGTTCTCTGCACAAAAAAGTATCTTGAGGCTGTGGGAATGCTGAGAGATTTCAAGAACTCCTCTCAGGATCCAGACTTCACACAGGTTAGAAATTGCAGTCTTTCAGCTCCTTTATTTTATTCCCTGCTCTATTTTAATACGACTGTTGTCTCTTTTTTTAAAGAAACTAAAACTAATGAAGGTACTCCTTCTGTTCCTTTGACTTTATCTGTACGGCTGTCTTAGTCCACTGAGTTCTGAATTGAGCCAGCTGGCTGAGTCTCCAGATGTGAAAATTTGGTCATCAGTATAGACTAAGTGTCAGCTGAACTCTAGCTGCTGCAGATACTGCGACTGGTTCCGTGTAGTTTTGAGAACTCTGGTGCAGAAATGAAGAGAGCTCTTCAAGATGATGCAGATGTGTTCTCTGTAGGCCTTATCACATGTTTACCCTTCTCATGTTCAGCAACTTATTTTACTACGTGAAGGAGACTTAGAAGCTTTATTTGCTAACTGCATACCAAATAAGCTGTTTTCTATGCAACAAAATCAAGATCATAGTCTGTATCTAGGCAACTCAAGAATAGTCCCAATTTTGTAACTTAGGTTCCGTTTTGCTTGCTTATTAAAAAAACATTAGTAAAAATAGAAAGAAACACTATAAAAGCAAAGTTGAAACATGGGTGGGGAATAAGAAACTATGATAATCTCTTGTGTTTCCTATTAGACTGAATATTTTCCCTAGGGTGTGCAGAAATAGTCTGTTCTGGTTTATGCTAGTATCAAGATTTCTGAAAAGGATCCTGCTGCGAGCATGTGAAAAGACATAATTCTCTAAACCATCTACATTGTTCAGATGATTCTGTCACACACTGAGTTTTCAATGACTGGGCTGCTTTTGAGAGCTACACCTGGGAGCTAGCAGGGTCTCAGTGTAGAACTGTTCCTTCTCTTCTGATCTTTCTCATCTTATATGTCTCTCATCATTCCTACAAACATAAAAATGTGCAGACTTAGCATTGATTCAGCAGTGAAGTGAAGCACACCTCTGACTTAACTGACTTCAGCTTGTCGTAAGTGCTGAAACCCTCTCTGTTATTCTTACTGAACAGGTTGTTGAGTTGGATCTTCATACTGTTGTGCCTTGCTGCAGTGGACCAAAAAGACCCCAGGACAAAGTTGCTGTGTCAGATATGAAGAACGACTTTGAGACTTGTCTGGGAGCAAAGGTGACTGGGAACATGGGGGTCTACAAACTAATGTGTGCTTCTAAAAATAGTTCAGGAGCTACATTCTGGGATTAACTAGTTTGCTCCTTGCTTTCCTGTTGAGAAGTGAATGAAAGTGTTTGTCTGGTGTTTGAATGCAGTATAGAAAGTGACGTCAGTGTTCCTTTTCTATGTCCTTTCACCTGAAGCTGCTGCTATCCTACTGAAATATAGTTCCTTCTGATCTTAGACCAGTCTTAGGCCTAACGCAAGTTCAGTGTGTGATTGGGATCTCTAAAAAAGCTACACTGGCTATTGTAGTTTGGACAAAGTAGCTGCTGGACTGACCTGTATGATGACTAGCCAGCTCTACATCAGAGCTTTCAAAGTGCGTTAAACCTTGAGCTCTGCAAGGTAGTTTTGCATTCACTACTCAGGCTGGATTCAGCAGTCCAAAACTACTTCTGTCTCTGTGTCTCTTTCACATTGACGTTGAGGACAGAAAAAAAGACATTTAGAGAAATAAATACTTCTCTCTACATCATCCAATCAAAAACAGTCATTGAAAGAAAAACGAGATTTTAGTTTGAATTATTATGCCCCAACTTGCAAGCTTGCAAAATCAGTTTGAATCCTTACTTGATATGATACCCCTCCCTGATAACCTCATACAGTAACACTACCTGCTAAATATCAGCACAGAACTTCAGTGATTTAAACCAAGAAGCTTAAACTGCAGTGATTTCGAATCTTGATTTGTTACGTGTTCCTAACTGCACTAAGGGACCTTATCCTTCCAAATCTCTAGACTTAATGCCTTATGCTGCAAACAGTGCCTTCTTGCTCTTTATCAACTGTTCAGACTTTTGCCTCTGAAATCATCCTGTAACGTATGTTTGCGTTTTTTCATATTCACTGCTTAAAAGTCTTACATGTTATGGCTAAAATCTTAGAACTAGGCTGTCTAGCAAGACTATCCTGGGGAATCTTTGCTTTCCCAGCAGATGTGTGATCAGGAATCCAGAGCAAGTAGAGCAGAAGCATCTGAGCAAACAAAAGGGGGATAAATTCATGCAGGAAGAAAACACAAATACTTCTGCTTTGAAGGCTGTCTATTTTACCAGTAAACAGAAAATGGGATATAGAACCATGGAAATAATTTTTGTCCTCCACGTTGACCAAAGGTGCAAACCTCCACCACCGGTGCAAGCACTGGTGTGACTGACGCTTCTTGACACTTCTCATTCATGAAGTTTGCAGCTAATTTCCAGTAAAAATATTTACATTAAGGGCATCCTTTTTTTCTTCTTTCGTTTCCCTCTTACAGCAAGGATTCAAGGGATTCCAGATTGCCCCGGATCGACACAACAGTGTAATCAAATTTAATTTTGAGGGCTGTGACTTCGAGCTAGGTCACGGATCGGTAGTGATTGCTGCCATTACAAGCTGTACTAATACCAGTAACCCCTCCGTTATGTTGGGAGCAGGTAAGTACGTCTGCTCGGTTTTATGTGCAGTAGTCTTTCTGTGGCTCTGGCTGTGTATTGTGAAGACAAAGACAGCACTAACTCTGTTTTCATCATTTGGCATACTAGAATTGAGGTTAGTCCCTAAGGAGTAGCAGAAGAAATTCTGGAAATAGTAGCTGGAAATGTGGGTTGAAGTATATTATTCCTGCACTGTTTTCTCTCCAGGTCAAACTGGAGCTGAATTAACCAGCACCTCTGACACCTGATTAGATGCACAAAAACTGCTCTGTAGTTCTGTGATTGGAGCTGAGGAGGGACTACTGAAAGCACCAGAAGGAAAGGGACAGTGAAGAAAGGTCTGTTAGTTTAAATCTGGAGGTGCTCTTATCTATCAGCAGAGTACGAAGCGTATGCTTAGCTGTCTGAGCAAGAGTCTGTGGGGACAACTAAATTAGGAAAAATGTATTCTCTGGAATTTGTCTTTCAGAGCCTTGTCATTTTCATGTGAACTGTATCCAACAAGTGGTCAGAGGTGGACTTAGTTTCCCCCACTCTCTTGCTTATCACCATTCAAATACTATAATACAATTGGTGTGAATATGAATAGATAAAATTTGAGCTAAGATGGATGAACCAAACAAGCTGACTTATGCATTTGTCTATCAATAAGATGCAGCTCGTGTTTCAGCAATTTATTACATCTCTCAGGTCATGAAGAGAAGTATTAAAATGATTGAATGTATTGGAAAGATTACCATTGGTTGGGACCA
This sequence comes from Numida meleagris, assembly GCF_002078875.1. Classification (NCBI taxonomy): domain Eukaryota; kingdom Metazoa; phylum Chordata; class Aves; order Galliformes; family Numididae; genus Numida; species Numida meleagris. Next base: position 70,345,648 of record NC_034438.1, read on the forward strand.
GCATTGCTATAGTACAACTCATGGTTGATAGCAGTATGAATCAGGAAGTACCACTTAAAAGAGTTCATAAGGGAAGCTGTCTCTTGAAATTAATTATTAGTATTTGCTGGTTGTTATTATTTATTTGTATATCTCTTCTGCTAAGAATCTAGAACTTGACTCTTACAGAAAGCCATTCAGTTGATGTTAGAACAATTGCTTCTACTTCCTTTTTGACAGATGAAACACAAATTCAACCTGAGATTTCACCATTAAATAAATTAATGAAAGAATAACTAAAAGGACATGACGACTGAGAAGGTTTATTACTCACGCATCTTATTTCCAGAACTACCTATCTATTAATTAGTAACTTAAGAACCTGTAATGGTGTGGCTGTCCCCACTGTTTTCACTGAGGTGCAGGCTCATGACCTCTATTGGCCCTGTCGGAGCTGCAGGTGCAAGCTGAGCAGTGTGGGGTTGTCCAGGGCTACCAGGCAGGTGGCATCAGTACGGCAGCTGCCCCCATGGCCATTGCAAAGAATGGATGAAGGAAAGACAAGGCGGCCCGAGGAGCCTCCAGCTCTGGTGCTTGTGGGAGCTGGAGAAGCTCTGGTGGCGGTGGGCCAGTTGGAAAACTGGGTGCCATGCAGGGTAGAGCATTATGTGGTGGAGGAGGAGAAATGGTACCCACGGTCTGGCTGCTGCTTGGTGGCAGCAGGGAGGGGGCCAGAGGCTGGTACTTTTCCCTCCCTGCTGCTGCAGCAGGGTCTGGCAGGGTTGGAGCAGTGCTGTTTTGGGCTCAGGTGGCTGCTGAGTGGTGGGGATACCTGGTTAGTGTACCTGGGCTGCTCCTCAGATGATTCGTGTTCAGATCTCACTGCAGGGCAGGGGTGGCCAGGGCATGTCTCTTCTGGGCAACTCTTGGCTTGCAATATTAAAAAAAAATGCAAAGGAGAAGAGTTGCTATCAGTTTGAGATTGAAAGACAACAAGATACAAGAACTAAGACATTAAATTGCTACAGACAAGAGTTAGTATTAGAATGTCTATTGGTCAGCTTAATGCTACATCTTAGGCTGACTAAAACAAGATATGTTGCAAATATATGTACATAAATAGACTAATCATATCCTGATTTATTTTTTATATATTTGATACAACTTAAATATATTTTATCCATATTTCTACTACTTTGCAATGATACCTTAAAATACCTGAAAATGGCCAGAAAGGAATTAACATCAGAATGTTTTCTGTTGTCCTCATCTCCTCTGTTACCAGGGCTTATGTTATTGGACCCTCCGTCCCTCCCACCAAAACACTGTGGGAGTTCATGTTTGGAGCAACTGATGTACCTTCCTACTAGCAGCAAATGCTTCTTCCTCTGCTGGAAGTTCAGGAAGTGAGGGAGGCCTTTTGCAGTCATGTTTTATTTTGGTGAATCTGTGCAGATTAAGTCAATGAATGAAGCTGGATCAGAAACAGAGGGAGTTTCTGCTGCAGATGGCTCACTTTCAATTTCTCTTGTCTCAATTTGGCTGAAGTTTGCACTTGTAGCCATTTCTGCGACAAGACCTGCAAGTTAGCAAGTGAAATCGAACTGAACTGTGGGGATTCATAGAGTCATAGAATAGAATCATAGAATGGAATCATAGAATGGCCTGGGTTGAAAAGGACCTCAAAGATCATCTAGTTTCAACTCCCCTGCTGTGTGCATGGTTGCCAACCACTAGACCAGGCTGCCCAGAGCCACGTCCAGCCTTACCTTCAATGCCTCCAGGGACGGGGCATCCATAACCTCCTTGGGCAAGCTGTTCCAGTGCATCACCACCCCCTGAGTGAAAAACTTCCTCCTAATATCTAACCTAAACCTCCCCTGTCTCATTTTAAAACCATTCCCCCTTGTCGTATCACTATCCACTCATGTAAACAGTCATACCCCCTCCTGTTTATATGCTCCCTTCAAGTACTGAAAGGCCACAATGAGGTCTCCCCAAAGCCTTCTCTTTTCCAAGCCGAAGAAGCCCAGTTTCCTCAACCTTTCCTCATAGGAGAGGTGCTCCAGCCCTCTGATCATCTTGGTGGCCTCCTCTGAACTCCTTCCAACAGCTCTGCGTCCTTCTTGTACTGGGGGCCCCAGGCCTGGATGCAGTACTCCAGGTGGGGCCTCACGAGAGCCCAGTAGAGGGGGACCACCACCTCCCTGTTCCTGCTGCCACTCCTCTTTCAATACAGCCCAGAACACAGTTGGCCTTCCGGACTGCCAGCGCACACTGCTGGCTCATGTCCAGCTTCTCGTCCACCAGGACCCCCAAGTCCTTCTCCGCAGGGCTGCTCTCAAGGAGTTCTTCCCCCAGGTTGTATCAATACCTGGGATTGCCCCAGCCCAAGTACAACACCTTGCATTTGGCCTTGTTGAACCTCATTAGGCCCACTTCTCTAGCCTGTCCAGGTCCCTCTGGATGGCTTCCCTTCCTTCCAGTGTATCGACTGCACTGCTCAGCTTGGTGTCATCTGCAAAGTTGCTGAGGGTGCACTCGATTCCATCATCTTTGTCATTGATAAAGATGTTGAAGAGCATCAGTCCCACGACTGAGCCTTGGGGGACACCACTCATGACCGGCCTCCACCCTGACACATGGATCACAACCCTTTGGCTGTGACCAGCCAACCAGTTCTTAATCCACCGAGCAGTCCATCCTTCAAATCCATACCTCTCCAATTTGGAGAGAAGGATGTGGTGAGGGACCATGTCAAAGGCTTTGCAGAAGTCCAGGTAGATGACATCCATCGCCCTTCTCCCATCCACTGATGCCGTCACTCCATCCTAGAAGGCCACCAGATTGGTCAGGCAAGATCTGCCTTTGGTGAAGCCATGCTGGCTGTCCTGGATCACCTCCTTGTCACATAAGTGCCTTGACATGTCTTCTAGGAGGATCTGCTCCATGATCTTCCCAGGCACAGAGGTGAGGCTCACCGGCCTGTAGTTCCCTGGGTCATCCTTTCTCCCTTTCTTAAAAATGAGAGTAATGTTTCCCTTTCTCCAGTCACTGGAGACTTCACCGGACAACCATTCTGCTGGGAGGTGTCATCACAGTGACATCGCTGTGAGGGGCCCAAGGCTTGGCTGGCTGCAGCAGTTAGAGCTGTTGCTGAGACCCAGGTGTTTTGAGTCAAGAAGCAAATAAAACTGTATTTAAAGGGGATCACTAGTTACCTAGACCTTTGTTCTCCAGATGGGGGGAGAGGGGAGAAATCAGTTTTTCAAGTAATGTTAACGAAAGAAAACAGCAGTCTCTTCTCAGTTTGTTGCCATTTCTAGCAAATACTCCATCAGTCCAGCAGCATGACTTCTGAAGAGAGGAGCTGTGCACCCCAGTGATGCTCTGCCATGTCAGCAGTCTCCTGCTACTCTCTAGGTCCAACTAGAAAAAGACAGTAAGAACATCTTGCTGATGGCATAAACAGAAGATGTGCAATGCCTCTTTGATTCCTATGCTTTTATTTGAAATTTTAGAAATTTACAAAGCAATCCAGCAAAACCAGTGATGTTCTGTAAACCTTTTAAATCATACCCCTCTCTACAGGATCTGGTGCTCTATCTGTGAAAAAATAGGTTTGATCTGGAGATGGTATCTGAATGCAGGACTTGAATGTAAGCTAGGTTTGGGAGAATGCTTAACTGGAGGAGCTGGTGATTTCCTCAAGAGTAGAGACGTCATGCAGAGTTCCTGTGTTGCTGGGAAAACCTTGGATTGTAGACAACCACCACCAACAATCACTTTGTGTTTAGTTTATCTGATGGTATTTGTCACCTGTTCTTGGGCTAGCATCTTTCTCTGGGAACTCTACAGTACTGGCAGCTCACGCTTTTCCCCGGCACAAAGCATCTTTAGATTCCCTGCAGCAGGGATGGAGATGATGGCAGCGTAGGGGGTGGCAGGGGTGAGAAGTGGAGGGAAGGCTTTGTTTCTTGCTCCTTTGAGAGGAACAAGGTTAATGTCTCCCAGTTCACTTGCCCTTAACAGGACAACCAGATCAGGTCCATCCTGATAACGGTCACAGAAGTTGAGCTGTGTTTCTTTCTTCTGAGGATCGAGAAATAGGTTTCCTTCAGGCAGGCTATCTTTATTCAGTCTTTTTTCCTTTAGTTCTAGGTGTGTGTGTCCCTCAGTTGCTCCAACTTAGTATACAGTTTCCTCACACCTTTGGTTTCCAGGCTAATGGTGTGCATTTTAATCCTCTTTGCTGTGGCATGGGGATGCTGGTCTTTCAGCCTGATTAGCTTAATAGCTCGAAGAGTTTAATGCATAGAAATCTCTGCAGATGCAAATGAAGTTGGTACTCTGAATGCATTCACTACAATGTAATACACAGCCTGAAAAATGTCATGCCAAGGATCTCAACATATTCACTCAGATTCAGTAGGAGCTCTTACCTTTGCTGCCTTACTCTTTGGCTTTGCCAAGGAGGGAAAGAATAATTCTTTCAGTCTCTGGTAACTGTTTATACACTACCTTGTGGAGAACCCTCTCAGATATCCCCAGGAAAGATGATAATTTCTTATTCAAAGTGGAGTTTGAAATTAAATAAAACATACAGTGCTTCAACACTAGCCAACCAAGCTAAAAGAAATCCAAAATATGGGTAGTTCTTTCAAACTACAATAGTATATCCTGTGCTCTAAATGATATGGGAGGTCTGTATGTTTGTGGGGACAGTGTGCATATGCTGTAGTAGCCTTGACAGCCTACTGTGACTTTGAAAAAGAGTTGGATTAAGCTTTCTCAAAGTAACTTAAGTTCTGTCATTTCCTTGCCTGGTTTAGAGTTTGATTTTGCATTCTTTTCAGAGCTAATATTTGCAGGAAAGCAGAAGCTGACGCTTTCAGACAGGCTGTCAGGCTCTCAGATCTTAGGATGATCATCTGGTCATGGTTACCAAGTACTGCAGTTTACAACAGCTGTCTCTGATAGCTAGGTAGCCTCAGCAATTTCAAGAATGGGGCTACTTTTTTAATGTATGATCTACCTTTAGGCCTCCAAATCTAAGTCCGGGCCTTCTCACAAAATACTTTAAGAGGAGGTCTCCAGGACATGTCTAACAGAATGGCAAACAGCTGACAACAAACAAACCAGTATGATGATTGTCTCCCTGGTGGAGCTCATGTTGGATCAAAGCAAAGCTGACATATACTTTCTCATCCAAGCAGGTGTGTGAGAGAAAAAATTTGCCATTTAAAAAAATTAAAAAAAAAAAAATACCATACCATCCTGGTAAGGAGATGGAGAGGATTTGTTTTCTGAATGTTCCCCTGTATATGAACTACTCATTTAAATGGAAGAAGGTCAGAATAAATACGTTTCTGGCAACACACTGATTCCACTAGATCATATCTATGCACATTGCAAATAAGAACTGGTAAAATAGCAACAAATTGTGACGAGGACCAGAGTTGCTGCCCTCAGAAGCAATTGGTATGAGTGCACCAGCTGATAGGTTGGTTGTTATTTCAGCACTAGACTACCAGAGGTGGGAAGGTAAAAATCCTTCACTGCATTTTTGGTGAGATGGTTGTCTAATGGCTAGTGTTCATTTAACCTTTTGAGTTATGAATGTCTACATGCCACTCCGGTGTGAGTGTGTTTTGTTGAATGTAATTTCCCATTACTTTCTCATGAAACAGAAATTGCAGACTGGGTTTACAGTTCAGCAGTGCACTTGTACTCTAGCTGGTTACTCTGGAATTAGTGCTGCAGTCCCTTTCTGCTGTCCAGTTATTTAATGACACTGGTGTTAACCTGTTGATCCACCAAACTATCCCACTTCCAGGAAAATCTGCAACTGTCCTTTGCATTTTTCAGGATTGCTTGCTAAGAAAGCTGTTGAAGCTGGTTTGACAGTGAAGCCTTACATTAAAACTAGCCTGTCCCCGGGAAGTGGCGTTGTCACTTACTATCTGAGAGAGAGTGGAGTCATGAGTTACCTTGCTCAGTTAGGGTAAGTGTGTTTTTCTTACTGTTGTCCAGTGCTTAACTGTAAGCACTGCCAAGTGTTGCAATACAATAACTCCTTGTCTGCACAGATTAAAAGATATGGCAGATGCCCTACAACATGCTGCTGCATGAATTAATGCATTGCTGACTTAGTGCCAAGTTGGGAAAGGGCTTGCTGCCTACTTCTTGAAGACTCATGTTCCTACACAGGAAAACGGAAGCTTTTTCAAGAGTAGTTGTTTTAAAATAGCATAAATGGCAATATATTGTTGTTTATCTTGCTAGATAACAGCAGTTTCCCAGCTCTTTGCTCTGTATACATGGAGTGTCACTGCAATAAGAAAAATTGATCATTCTTTCAGCAGCAGTGGATCTATTAAAACAGTACATCTTCTGAAAGTAAGCCTAACCAATTGCTAGGGAGTTAAACACCTAGCTCCAAAATAGTTTTTTCATTCCTTGATGATTTTCATGCTCTGTCTAGGTTTGATGTAGTGGGTTATGGCTGTATGACTTGTATTGGCAATAGTGGACCGCTGCCAGACTCCGTTGTTGAAGCCATTACACAGGTATGCATCAGTCAGATTTTCGTGTGCAGCTTATTTAGGTAAGTTATTCTCTACTCTGTGCAGTACTGAGCTAGACCTTGTCAGCTGTGTACGAAGTAAATGCAGTTCATTTTCTGTGGGAGGTACTTGGGGATCATCTGGAAGGAGACAGTTCTTTGTCCTCTTACTGATGCTGCAGCGTGATGCAACTCTGCAAACCTGCTGCACCAGCTTCCTTTGTCTCAAACTCTTGCAGGGAGACCTCGTAGCAGTGGGTGTTTTGTCTGGCAACAGGAACTTTGAAGGGCGTGTGCATCCCAACACCCGTGCTAACTACCTAGCCTCTCCACCACTAGTGATAGCCTATGCCATTGCAGGAACTGTCCGGATTGACTTTGAGAAAGAACCTTTGGGTAAGACGCTGTGGGATGCTTCTTCTCATACCTTATGAATGGAACTAGTTGGAATTGAGCTCTTAAGAAATGTTTGTCCCCAGGAGGTACTTCAAATGTGTGAGTACATCTGGGATACAAAGCATGCAATTGTTAGACAATGGAGCAAAAATGGAGTCTATGCGTTGGAGGAAGGGGAAAGCCAAGTCTGCCTCATATTCTAATTCCATGGGAGACATTTTTGATATATATATGAGTGGTGGTTTTTCATGAGCAGCCTGACCTAGCAGGCTTTCTTTGAGTAGGCAGTTCGACTAGACAACCCTTATGGATCCTTTCTAACCTAAATTATTGTACAAATATTCTGGAAGACCAATAGAAATCGCAAAAATAGGCATATGTACAGGCATCAAGTTCATGAGGCCATCATCTGTCAGACTCTTGTAGTTGAGAAAGGGTGTTTCTCATGAGTCTTCGTTGGGCTAGAAGGAACGCACAGCTGAAGGGCACAGCAAGATACACTTTTCTTTCTTTTTCTTAATGGAACGTTTATTCAGGAGGTATAACATGATCAATTTATACAGGAATAAATGCTTCAGGGAAGAAGATTTTCCTGAAAGACATCTGGCCAACACGAAATGAGATACAAGCTGTTGAGCGTCAGTTTGTTATTCCTGGGATGTTCAAGGAGGTCTACCAAAAAATAGAGGTAAATTAATCCTCAAGGAAGTGGTTTCATTTATATGCTGCGCTGTTCTGAAGATGTTAAGTGAATAGATTTTGACAGGGAAAAGAACCTTTTCCTTATGTTGCTGTTGCTCAGGTTGTGACAAGTATTTGAGTGAGATTTTATTTATTTTTTTTTCAAATGGCTCCTAGTTACATAACTGATTGTTATGGCTGGTCATATCCTGAGTATTGCAGATTATGGACTTTAAACTGATACTAGAAAGCGAGATGTTCCAGTCTCACAGATATTTTTCCTCAGACAACATAATTCATCTGCATTACTTGATAGCATAAATGGCAGAGGAAAACTTGTACTTGGTAATGTATTCCTGCAAGTCTTCCTTAGGTACTGAAACAAAATGTTCTTGGGGTTTACATGTTAGAAAAATTTCCTAAGATTCCTGATAATACACTTGGGAGTTATAAAATGTTATCTGCCTTCATAATGTAGATAATTGCCAGAAAACTGGGTAAGTAGCTCTCTTTCTGTAATGAAGGGAGGGTACTTGGATTTCCCTACAATTTCCTTTAACAGCTAGAATCATTAAAAACAAAGCAAAAAAGAATGTAGTGTCACAAGAACTTCCCAAAGAGCCTGAAGAAAAATGCAAGGCTTTTGCAGAAATCGAATCTGTTGCTTCTGAAAACTTAGGTATTTATGGAATATTCATGTGTTTTTCAGACAGTAAATGAATCTTGGAATGCCTTAGATGCTCCCTCAGACACACTATATACTTGGAATCCAAAGTCAACATACATCAAGTCTCCGCCTTTCTTCGATGGTCTGGTAAGTGTGTGCTTCCCCTTTGAATCAGGCCAAACAGTGCAGCAACCATGACTAATGTTAAGGATGAGGCAGAGGCACTTCAGGAGGCCCGGAAGCAACCATGACAGCCTTTGAATACGAAGGCACAAGCGAATCTAAAAATGTCAAGGATTCTCTATTGCTTCAAGATTTTTGAAAATTCCCCTTGTTAAGCTGGGATAGTTTTAAGTAGTAACAACACAAATGAAGGAAAAGGAAAGGAACCCACATATCTTCTTGCCTGCATTTTGCACTAAATAATTCAGTACTCAGATGCAATTTCAGCACTGTGTAAAAGAAAATGCAGATTTCAATGTGTGCAGATGTCCAGGAATGCTGGATTTTCCTCTGTGTCCATGCACGTGCCACTGAAGCCCTCAGCTAACTTTTTTGCCTCTCCTATTTTATACGTACATGAATTTGCTGACAGGCAGTCAGGACATGATACTTGGTTTAAGAATGTCTGTATCTTTCATACAGTTTTTTTCTTTATCATAACTTGTATGAAAAGAGAGGCTCTATTTTGCATGTTTCTTCTACATATTTTGTCTTTTTGAGAAAGATAAAGGAATTGTGTGTCATTTTAAAATCTTGTTCTTTGTACTTGTGGTGGCTTAGACTTTGGCTCTTCAGACCCCCAAAACTATAGAAGATGCTTATGTCCTGTTGAATTTTGGAGATTCCGTGACAACGGACCACATATCTCCAGCGGGGAATATAGCAAGGAATAGTCCTGCAGCCCGTTATTTGACCAGCAGAGGGTAAGCAGTACATTCTTCTTCCTGTTACAAATTGGGAAGAGGAAACAAACCACAATTACTACACCACGTTATGGGCACACGTATCAGCTGTCACTTCATAGACACTTGTGTACCTTGGGTGCACACCTTGGATGCTTGGAGAATATGTAAAAGAAGAAAGGAAAGCATCCCTTTGTCTGTTGTTTCGGCAGTTGACACTGGTTCTAAAAGCTTGTGTGGGGTATGAAGATCTATTCAACTTGAGAACTGAAGGTGTTTGTATGGAGAGGGGAAGACGATGATTCAGGCTTGTTTTTGTAGTAAGTCAATGCATAAATGAAGGAATGAGATTTTTTTTCCCTATCAAAGCAGAATGCTCTTAGTCCTTGGGGCCAAAAATCAGTTCTGTATTCACTTACAGCATGTACAGCAATTTCACATACTTAGGATATCGTGAACTACAGAAGTTTAGGTTTCTGTGCAGCTGTGATGACTGGCAGAGCTATTGTGTTCAGCCTATAAGCTGTTGTAAACTATTCTTTTGCTATGGACAGCCTGTCAGTTCAGTACTGTGGGTTCAACTTAAGACAAAACCAGGCCTTACTGAGTCTCCCTGTTCAGTCTTCACTTGTAATTTGATAAGTTGTTTATTCTCTGGTTTAGCTCTGCTTGCAAATTCTGTGGAGTTTTAAGGAACAGTACTGACAATTTAGAAATAAAGTATTTTCACTAGATCTAATACATCTGGAGAGAAAACTGATTAAAACTGTATGGTCTACTGATGTATAACTGTTTTGGCTTCTTTGGTCCACTACTGTCAGTCACTTTGAAATCTAAGTAGCTCCCTTCTGAATACAGCCCAATATAAACAGTTCAATTTTATGTCATATTCTTATGATTTTTTTTTTCTTTACTGGTTGGGATGGAGTCTCCCCTCATTCCCACATCCGTATTTTCAAACATAATTTTTTTCCCTCAGTTCTAACTTCCAGCAGCGCCTCTCTCTTTGCCTTACAGGTATTTATCACAGTGGTGCCTCTACCTTGGTTGGTTCTAGATGCTGTGGTAATATAAATAACCATGATGAACTTCAGTACCCAGTTATAAAGAAAGGATTTGATTGCTTCTTCTGGCCCAACATAGCTATATCTCTGCATCACTGTCAGATACATTTTGTAGGGCAGAGGTTGAGAATACCAGTAAAGCTGCATTCTGTGTCCAGACTAAGCAGGCAGACTTCTGTTCTTTCTTCTTCTCATTTTTTTCTTCTTTTTCCTGTTCTTTTTTTCTTCTTTAAATAACTGTAGAAACACCAGAGAACTGGGTGCTACTGCCATGATGAGAGCAATCCATAGCTGCCTCAGAGACACTAGCTCATGACTGTATTTAAACTAACACTCTGTCCTGTTTTTCTTTTCCATTAATAGCTTGACTCCTCGAGAGTTCAATTCCTATGGTTCTCGCAGAGGGAATGATGCTGTCATGGCCAGAGGAACATTTGCAAACATTCGTCTGGTGAACAAATTTATTGATAAACAGGGACCTCAGACTGTCCATTTCCCTTCAGGGGAAACAGTAAGTATATTCGCTGCTTTAAAACGAGGCTCGTTGACAGTAGGTTGGATTAGCACTGGCTTTCCTCCTTACAGCTTAAGACATTAACTTCAGCGCCTTTTAAGTAAAGCTAATGAGAGGACAGCAGTTTCATTGACTCAGGGCAGCAGGTCACATGTACCTGCATAAGATGGTGCTCTCAGGCTTATTGGTAGAGAGCAGAACCACTGTAGTGGTGAGAATGGAAAGTGTGGGCTGTGGTAGAAATGAGCCCAGGCTAGGAGTCACCAAGTGCTGTGTAACTTAGCACAGAGCTTGGCTTAAAGTGTGGGCTTCAGCTCTTCCTGTGAAAACGCAATTTTCTCATTTCCCCGGAAGTGTATTTCCACCCACAATAGTCTATAAACTGATATTTTCATTGCAGCTGGACGTGTTTGATGCTGCAGAAAGATACAAGCAGGCTGGCCATCCTTTGATTGTTCTGGCTGGGAAGGAGTATGGTGCAGGAAGCTCAAGAGACTGGGCAGCCAAAGGGCCGTTCCTCTTGGTGAGTAACTAAAGTAAACTAGGAGGAGAAAAACACTTAGAAGTTCATTCCTTTTTTTCAGGAAGAGTAGCTTACAACATTATTCTAGGTAGCTTATTCTCATTCTTGATATCAAAAGCTATTCTGAAGTACGAGCTGAGTCCAAGAGCCGCAGTAGATTTGCAACTATATTTAAATGTTCATAGAGCCCGTTCAGGCAGGAAAACTTGACTGCACTTCAGCAAGCTTTCCATAAAGATACACCAGATAGGCCATTTTCTTTACTCTTGCATCATACAGCCCAGTAAACCTTGGGTCTGCTTCAGGCTGCCTTCTTCAGCTTGCTTATCAGAGAAGATATATAGTGTAAGTAAGTGAAGTATTACTGAACTTGAAATTTAGCATTGCTTCACCATGCGGGTTTCAGGAACTCTTATCAGTATTGTGATAGGATCATGATATAAATCCAGGTACAGTGGAACATCTATTTTGTTCTATATCCTGTCCTACATTAGTCAGCTGCCTTTTCAAGCTGATTCAAGTTTTCTTAGTATGCAATTTTTGAATGCAACAGTTGTGTGCATTATTAAACAACATGTGAAGAGGGTTAGTGTTTAGGATTACGTTTGTCTAAGTTTTTAAAATCATTATTGCAAAGGTGACTTTTTGTGTAAAGTGTATTTGCATGTAAACATGTAAAGATAATTACACTGCACCCTGGAATGCGTAGGGTAGGAGGACAGCACTGAAGTAGCAAAAATTACGAAAATAACTTCTGATACTCTACACATCACACAAAGAAGTCTACAAAAACACAGAAAAAGTACACAGAATTCCCAGAAAGGGGCATGTAGTTTTTTGACAGTCTTTCTTTTCAAGATGTTTGAAAGTTGACATACAATCAAGTTATCGTGGACAGTCCACTGACTAGCAGGACCTGCTGACTAGCGGTAGCTGGCAGATGAAAGGAGGGGACCTCAGACCTACCAGTTGTATTCCAGTGAGAACAGAAAGTCTATCCTGAGCCATCTGGATAACTATACCCACTGTGTATTTCCCAGGGTGTCAAAGCTGTGCTTGCTGAGAGCTATGAGAGAATTCATCGGAGCAACCTTGTAGGGATGGGAGTGATTCCTCTGCAGTATTTACCTGGGGAGGATGCAAGGACTTTAGGACTCACTGGAAGAGAGCGTTACACAATTATAATTCCTGAAAATCTAAAACCACAGATGAATATCCAGATCAAGGTATGAAATGCCTAAGGGCTGAGCTTTCTACAGCACCACAGTTTCACTTGAATTAACTGTCTCTTCAAATAATGTCTTTTCCAGTAATCTCTCTTTTCAGGAAGGCAAAAGAATTGAGGGCAGGGGATTGGACTAGATGATCTTTGGAGGTCCCTTCCAATCCCTGACATTCTGTGATTCTGTGAAAGCAGTGATTCTGAAAGAGCAATGATGGGAGATAAAAGCAGCATTCTGAAACCGTTTCATTCAGCACAAAGCAGTCCTGTGTGTTGGGGTAGCCTACAGCTGTTGTCTACACGTGCCCAATTAATGTCCTGAAATGGGGAAAGCGTAGATCCCAGTGAATTCACCAGTTTATCCTTAAGTAACTGATGAAAACAGCTTTCAGTAAAACTGTAGTCGTGTGATTCACTTACTGCTCCTGTCTTTTTGCTTTTCTTCTTCCCATACTGAGCTCCAGTGAATGCTGATGGAATTAGTGTTGTTGTACCTAAGCCAGGAGAATGATTACACAGAAAAACATTAACAGTTAGTATAAGCACTTGATTGAGAAGTTAGCTTTCATGCCACCAGGCTTGTATTGACAATAAATCTGTTAGAGACAGGAAGTGCAGTGCAAGGAGTCTCCATACTCTGCTTATTATGGCTTGTTGGCTATGGTCTAGTGTGGCACCTTGTCTTAAAGAAATACTGGTGTCCTGTTGCTGTTCACTTCAGCTATTAAGATTGCAAAACTATCATCATAGCCTGTATTTTTACTACCATGTGGTGGGTTCTGCTGCTTGAACGACTCTCTTTGACCTCAACAGCTGGACACTGGGAAAACCTTTCATGCCATCATGAGGTTTGACACTGACGTGGAACTCACCTACTTCCACAACGGCGGCATTCTGAACTACATGATTCGTAAAATGGCATCGTAATCAGAAATACTGAGCACAGCCTCCAGGTACAGGCCTGCTTCTGATGAACACGACAAAACTAATCAGTAATAATGAAGTTAGAAGAGTGAACCATGAAGTGAACAGTGGTTTGTTGGGTTTTTTTTGTTCCTTTCTTCTTTTTGTTCTTTTAAACAAGCCTTTTGGAAGGCTTTGCTGAGTGATTCTGTGTATCAGGAAACTTGTCACTTTTGCCCACTAAAGAAAACAACTTTTTATTAGTTTTTAATGGCAACTGAAAATTGTAGTTGGCTTAGAGCATGGTGCAAAAGTCACTAAAATACTGACAGAAGCTGTGGAACTATTGAAGATCATATGCTGGTTTTATGTATTTGGTCCATTTCCCTTGACTGTTAAGTTCAGTTCTGCAGTTATATTAGTGGTCCAAACACTGACGGTATACAATTAATTTTTATTCCTTCCTGATTATCTGATATTGACTTCCTTTCTTATTCAGTTGACCAGATTCTGAATCTAATACTGAAATTAATAGTCTAGCTGTTTATTAATTCAAAAGAAAATGTGAACTCTGTTCCTTTAAAATCTAAGCCTTTGTGGAAAGGTGGACCTATGGGGATAATATTTCTAATGGATAAAATTAAACTTATTTTCAAGGAGTTCAGTGTGTTGTTTCATGTTATCCTAGGTACTAAGATACAGAAGAAAGCTTCAGCTATTTTCTTACTGTCTCTACTGGAGCAGGACCCTGCCAATCATAGCTTGTCCTATTTTAATTCTCACTTGTTCCTTTGAATAATCTACATGAGACAGGATGACAACAAAAACTGTCCAGTACTGACAGTCTTCTGCAGCTCAGCATGATACTGCTGATTCACTTCCTTCCCCTGTTGTGTGTCCTCAAGAAAATAATTTAGCACACTTTGAAGATGTCCATCAGCAAGTTAATGGCAGTGAGCAACGAGCGATCAGAGTAATACGGTCACTGAAGTCATACCCATGTACAGTGATAACAAATACCTTCTTACTCAGAGATAAACAAGGTGATAGCACTAATTCTTAATTATAACTGTATTTAGAGCAACTGCCGAAACAATTAACAGTGGAGAAATCCTTTCACAGTGTCTGTTAATACTTGTATTTTCAGTGCACTCTGCTCCAGCGGTACTGGGGCAGGGAACAGTGAATTTAGTTTTGAAAGAAATCAGAGGACTTGAGGAGGGGACAGAGATTGCATTGTACCTCCAGCTGCCTACTGTTGCTTGGTGACAACAGCACTGCTGAGGCTGCACCTGAAGTAGGACAGCTGCTAGCTGTGGGCTCCCTGAGAGAAAGAAAGGCTGGGTCTGTTCAGCTTAGAGAAGGCTTAGGGCCACCTCAGCCATCCGTGTGTACGAACACCCGAAGGGAGGGCACGGAGAAGATGGATGCAGGCTCTTATCAGTGCTGTGCAGCAACAGGACTGGAAGCAGTGGGCACAAACCAGGACACAGGAGGTTCTGTCTGAGAATCAAGAAACATCTTCTCACTGAGGGTGGCTGCGCACCCTGCAGGGTTCTGGGCTCTCTGTCCTTGGTGGCATTCAAAAGCTGCATGAACGTGGTGCTGGGCAGCTTGCTGCAGGTAGGAAGCCCTGCATGAGCAGAGGCGTTGGATAAGATGAGCTCCAGAGGTTCCTTCAAACCTCCACCATTCTGTGAAGCATCTTGAGAGCTGTTAATGTGGTCGTCATCTCGAGCACTATTTGGTAAGAGGTACACGACTTTCGGTTCAATCTATGAAAAAATAAATCAGCGACTCTGACAGGCCAGTCTTCTTCAATATCTTTGTTCCTAATATTTTTGAAGGGGAGGCATTACCATACTGTCAGTCATCCATTCTTCCACGCTTCCTTTTGGAAGCAGCTGTATGAATGAGTTGACTGGCTTAAAAACAAAGCCCAGAAGAAGGAACTCACTGTAGGACTGAGTTGCCGGCTTCCTGTACGGTGCATACAGCTTTCACAACAAAGGATGGGGACCAGGACAGAACACAAAGCAGCACTTAGGAAGTTTACTGCTTTTGATGCCATACTACAATGTTTAAAAGGCCGCCTGTGAGCTCACTGACTAGGATCTAGCTAGTTTAAATAGCTTTTGGACTCAGTTAGTTTACTGTTGAAGGTGCTTTTTCTTTCAGAGGTGAAGTGTTTAAGGTGGTAACTCTTCTATGCACATACATCACTGCACTATTTTCGGGGAGTGGACTTGTTGATCTCTTGAGGTCCCTTCCAGCTCCTGCAGTTCTGAGATTAACCACAGGAAGTAATCTGTGTGTCATTTTGGTTCCAGAATCATTGAAGACAAAGCGCTTTGGAGTGTAGAGGTTTAACAACGTTTCCTACTTGCCTCTGAAGCAAATTGTGTCCTTCTTAGCAAAGACTGGGATGGAGGTGGGGAGAAGGGATTTAAACACTGATATTTAGACTCAGATCTGATTCTACGTGAGCTCTGACAGAAAACCTACGGAATTAAAATCAGTATCTCGAGAGATGTCAAATAGCAATCCATGAGGGCAACAGGATAACAGTGTAAGCACTAATCACCATCAAAATTAAGCCTTCGCCCATCTGATGGGGCGCTGCCTTTTCTCCCTTGGGGCTAGTTAGGTTGAGCAACACTTACTTAGAAAGGTATCTCTGTTGCAACTTCAGCAACAGCAAATTGACAGATGGAAGAATGATGGAAAAAAGCAATGCTGTCATTGTAGCAGAGAAGATGCCTCCCCCGGGCAGGATCTGCAGAATCCTAATGCTTTTTCCTCAGCCTGACATGGGGTGAAGCCTTGCCCCTTCTTGGCTGAACCATGCCACCTTTCTTAAAGGTGGATTTAAAAGATGTGCTATTTTTCTTATGTAACTTAGTGGACATTTCCCTCTCAATCATCTCTGCACTGCAACGTCTATGTCATTAAGAATACTTCAAAAATATTTTAAAGAGTCTACATCTTCCAAAAATCTTTAAAAGTAGCTAAAGTAGT